>NC_045961.1:102607231-102669731 GCF_010909765.2 Amblyraja radiata
TGTGTATGCGCATGAGTGTGAGTGTGTATGTGTATGTGTGTCCATCTCTGTGTGTGAGCGTGTGTGTCTGTGAGCGTGTGTGAGTGTGTTTATGTGTGAGTATGTGTCGGTGTGTGTTTGTGTCTGGGTGTGTGTGTACATCTGTGTTTGCGTGTGTGTGTGCGAGGGTATGGGTGTGTAATATGTGGGTGTTTTTGTGTATGTGCGTACGTGTATGTGTGAGAATGTGTGGTATATGTGTTTGTGTGTTTGTGTATATATGTGTATAAGTGAGTGTGTGTGTACT
This sequence comes from Amblyraja radiata, assembly GCF_010909765.2. Lineage (NCBI taxonomy): Eukaryota > Metazoa > Chordata > Chondrichthyes > Rajiformes > Rajidae > Amblyraja > Amblyraja radiata. Next base: position 102,607,518 of record NC_045961.1, read on the forward strand.
TGTGTGTTTGTGTGTGTGTGTGTGCATGTGTATATATGTGTGTTTGTGTGTGTATGCGTCTGTGTGTGGGAAGGAACTGCAGATGCTGGTTTACACCGAAGATAGACACAAAATGGTGGAGTAACTCAGCAGGACGGGCAGCATCTCTGGAGAGAAGGAACGGGTGATGTTTTGGGTCGAGACTCTTCTTCAGACTGAGAGTCAGGGGAAGATCGTAAGGTCATAAGTGATAGGAGCAGAATTAGGCCATTCGGCCCATCAAGGCTACTCCGCCAAACAATCATGCATGATCTATCTCTCTCTCCGAACCCCATTCTCCTGCCTTCTCCCCACGGTCTCTGACACCCGCACTAATCAAGAAAGGGAAACGAGAAATAGAGACGGTGATGTAGAGAAATATAGAACAAATTAATGAAAGATATGCAAATAATAATTAAAGATAATTAAATACCAATGATAAAGGTTACAGGCCATTGCTGTGTGTGAGCTAGGTGAAGACAACAGGGCTGCCAACTCTTACGCATTGAGTGTGAGAATCACGCATTTTGCCAAATTCTCACGCTCTCACGCTGATCACAAATTTCTCACGCTCTGTCGGGTGTTGGAGAGCCGGGGCTGAGGGAGGGATGGAAGCAGAAGCAGCGGCAGGGACAGATGAGGATGGGGAGCCGGGGCTGGTGAGTGTTTGCCGGGCTGGTGAGTGTTTGCCGGGCTGGCGAGTGTTTGCCGGGCTGGCGAGTCGATCGCTGCCATGGAGCAGCCTCAGTGCAAGAGTCCTGGGCCGTCGGAGGCGTCGGAAGTATTGCACCGCTGCCGTGAGAGTCTCTGTGCCGAATTCGCCCAGGTGACCGGCATGGATCAGGCTGAGGCTCGGTGCATCCTGGAGGACAACCAGTGGCTGCTGGAAGTATCTACCAAGCACTGGGTAGAAACGGTGGAAGATAGTGGCCTTCAAATGGGGGTGGTTGGTGAAAGCATCCTGCTTGCCTGCTAGATTTTCACTTACGGGAAAAATGTTCCCGATGTTGGGGGAGTTCAGAACCATGGATTACAGTTCAAAAATAAAGGGGGGGGCAGTTAGGACTGAGATGAGGACAAACTTTCTTCACGCAGAGAGTTGTGAATCTGTGGAATTCTCTGCCACAGAAGGCAGTGGAGGCCAATTCACTGGATGTTTTCAAGAGAGAGTTACATTTAGTTCTTGGGGTTAGCGAAATCAAGGGATATGGGGAAAAAGCAGGAAAGAGGTACTGATTTTAGATGAACAGCCATAATCATATTGAATGGCAGTGCTGGCTCGAAGGGCCGAATGGCTTATTCCTGCACCTATTTTCAATGTTTCTATGCTTGAGTATATGGCAATAAAACTCGACCACTTGATTTTGAAGCATTCATGCATGGTGGAGGTATAATGTAGTCATAGAGTGATACAGTGTGAAAACAGGCCCTTCGGCGCAACTTGCCTACACCCGCCAACATGTCCCAGCTACGCTACCTGCTTTTGGTCCATATCCCTCCAAACCTGTTCTATCCATGTATCAGTCTAACTGTTTCTTAAATGTTGGGATGGTCCCAGCCTCAACTACCTCCTCTGGCAGCTTGTTCCATACACCCACCACCCTTTGTGTGGAAAAAGTTCCCTTTTAAAAAGTTACCTCTTAAAAATACTTCAAACAAAAGTCATTGAAATCATACTTCTACAATGCACTAAAACATGATTTGAATACAGCAAATTTTAAAAAGTCCCTACCATGGGAGGGGGGACACCCCCATTCCCGCACCCTCCCTCCACTCGGTTGCTCCACTCCCTCGCCGGGTACCCCCAAAGCCAGTGATCAGTGATCGCTCAGCCCCCCCCCTCTTTCAAAAACTCTCCGCGGCCCCTGGTTCAGACAGAGAGCACTGCCAGATGTGAGCGGGGAACTGAGGCCAGTTGTCTGTGATGTCTGGATCCCAATGCTCAGCGCTTCGTGTTTCGGAGTTGGCTAATGTTATTGATTTGAAATTAGCCTGATTTGTAATTAGTTGACAAAACCTTAATTTATTAATCTGGAATATCCAGGGGGATGGGATGATATGGGATAATATTAAAATGACATGCAAGGTGTCAGGCTGTCTGTCATAACCCATTATTACCTTCAGTTAAATATTGGGAAGGTAGCACTATTGTCATCTGCCACTCATTTATTATGTTTGTTTACCGCACTGACTATTTCTTAACCCCCCCCCCCCCAAATTCATTTGACAGATTGAATAGAAATGTCCCCAATCTCGTTGTTTTATTAATTGAACACGTAGATGAACATCCTCAAGGAGTGTAATCAGATGGAAACTGATTCAGATGTGACGTTTAAGAGCTTGTTCAAAGAAGGGGCATATTTTAAAGGAGTGACAGAGATACTTGCAGGGGAATGTGTGAGGAGGTTATTATTTGTCTTTAGATTTAGCTTGAACCAGCACATTTGAAGATTCAAAGTTTAATATAGTAATTGTGCTGATACTGATGCTATCCAACCACATAATAAATATCAACCATTCCGGAGGTTTTATTTTTCTGATGCCATTTAAACTTCTCTTGGATTTCAATCACTTCAATGTAAAAGTAATTGTGAATGGGGAGCATTGGGACAAAAATTAACTGTAATATAATAATAGAATAGAATGCAATTTATTGTCATTCAAACCTAGGTTTGAACGAAATATCATTTCTACAGTTTTTATTTTTACATTACAAAACAATCCAAGACCCACACTTAACACAGTTTACATAAACATCCATCACAGTGAGTCTCCAATATCTCCTCACTGTGATGGAAGGCAAAGTCTTTATCTCTTCCCTTTGTTCCTTCTCCCGTGGTCCAGCAGTCCCACTGCAGTGTCGAGGTGAACTGGGGCTCCGATGTTAAAGCCCCCGGCGGGCGATGGTAAGTCCTGAGGCCGTTTAAGCCACGCCGGGCGATGTTAGGCCCCGGCTCCATGTCTTTAAACCCGCGATTCCAGCGGGAGAAGTCGCCGTTGCGGAGCTCGGAAATGCGGTCTCCCACCAGGGACCTGCGAGCTCCCGATGTTCCCGTCCACCGGGTCTGCGGCTGGTGCCTCCGAACTCCAAAAGTCGGGTCGCAGCCGCGCGCCACCACAGCTCTTCCCGCTCCGAAGTTGGCCAGCTCCGCGATGTCAGTTCCACAGGCTCTGCAACTGGAGCCCTCAGGTTAGTCCCGGCCCGAGGTCGCCGCCGGCTCCACGATGTTAGGCCCAACGACATCCGAGACCCGACAGGGAATAGTCGGGTCCCCGCACAGGTAATGTATGCATGTTGGTAGGTGCATTCAAAACAAAGATCTTTTTATCATTGTTGTGTTATGAATACCACGGAAAATATTATGTACTCTCAAAATCACATATAAGAGAATAACATTGCTTAAATATATAGTTATTGGACTTTGCATTTCGGAAAAGTCCCAGCTGAGAGGAAGACAGCAAAATACTGAAAATATTGGGGGTGAAATTGACTTCAGGACAGTTTGTTAGGAAAATGAAGGAAATGGTAACAGAATACTTATATTGCTGAGTGAGTATAATTTTATGGATGAGAAATTGTGTTCAACCAATTGATGACTTCTTTGACAAAGTAACTAGCATGTTAGATAACAAGGAAGCCAATGGATGTAGCAAATTATGTTATACAAAATTAGATAAGCTCCTGTGGATTTGAACGTAATAGGTTAAGTCCAGGGGGTCAGATATGGGGCTTTATGTGAGGGCCAGATATATTTTCAGTGCAGAGGGGCTAGGAGCAAGGCCAAGTTTGCATCCAGAGTCAAGGTCTGGAATAGTACAAGGTGTGCAGTCAAAGCTGGGACAATGGGAGTGTTCAGCACTGGGAGCCTTAGCAGGTAAGTAGCTATGATCAGGGTAGAATAGGGGGGTCAGGCATAAGGCTGGACTCAGGTTCAGGAATGAGAGAAGGTATGCGACTGGAGTCAGGGTCAGGAGTAGTACCAGGTGTGCAGTGAGACCCAGGTTGGTCAACATGGGCCAAGTGTTTGATTATAATCTGATTTCCATACATGAATATACTAAGATCATTCATGTACTGCACCTGTTGATCTGAGCCTGGCTCTACTGTGGAATGTAATTAGGAATGTAATTTAGCCTAACCTTATTCATAGCTAATCGAATTTAAAGCATAAATATTGCATTCAAGTGTAATTTAAAAGACTCGCTACAGTATGCACCAGTGCACAATTTCAAGTTGAAAAATGCAAAAATTCCGCACCAATGGGAGGGTGTCACCCTCCCAGACCCTCTCCTCCCCCCCCCCCCCCCCCCAGTCACTACGCTCCCTCGGGCTTGGTCTCTCACGATTTCTCACTCCCAACTCTCGCCCAATGTTGGCAGCCCCGCAGGACCACATTGAAACTAGTACAATGACTAGGGTGGGGAGAGACGGAGAGAAAGGGGATGCGATGGTTACTTGAAGTTAGAGAAGTCAATGTTCATACCGCTGGGGTATAAACGCTGCCCAAGTGAAATATGAGGTGCTGCTCCTCCAATTTGCCTCACTCTGACAGTGGAGGAGGCCCAGAACAGAAAGGTCAGTGTGGGAATGGGAGGGGGAGTTAAAGTGTTTAGCAACTGGGGGTTCTGTTAGGGCTTGTTAATCATACAATGTCCCGATGTTGGGGGATTCCAGGACCAAGGTGCACAGTTTAAGAATAAGGGGTTGGCCATTTAGGACTGAGACGAGGAAAAACTTCTTCACCCAGAGAGTTGTGAATCTGTGGAATTCGCTACCACGGAAGGCAGTGGAGGCCAATTCATTAGACGTTTTCAAGAGAGAGTCAGATATAGCTCTTAGGGCTAACAAAATCAAAGAGATATGGTGAGAAAGCAGGAACGGGGTATTTATTTTGGATGATCAACCATGATATTATTTCTATGGTGGTGCTGGCTCGAAGGGCTGAATGGCCTACTCCTACACCTATTTTCTATGTTTCTATGTTACAGCGCCAGAGAGCGTTCTCCCCGTGATCTGCGTGGGTTTTCTCCGAGATCTTCGGTTTCCTCCCACACTCCGAAGACGTACAGGTTTGTAGGTAAATTGGCTTGGTATATGTGTAAAAAAAAATGTCCCGAGTGTGTGTCGGATAGTGGGGAAAGATTGGTCGGCGTGGACTCGGTGGGCCGAAGGGCTTGTTTCTGTGCTGTATCTCTAAACAAAACTAAACTAAACTCAGAGGAAACTCATGCACGGGGAGAACGTACAAACTCCGTACAGACAGCACCCATGGTCAGGATCGAACCCGGGTCTCCGGCGCTGTGAGGCAGCAACTCTGCCGCTGCGCCACCGTGCCTCTCCAGGGAGGTGAGCGTGGCTAGTTTACCTTGCACGTCATCAGCTGCCTGATAGAGAGAAAACAAGGCACCACCAGTGGGTAAACAGAGAACAGACTTGAATATGTACAGAATGTGCTTCATGGAAATAAAATGTAAATATAAACAGGGCCCAGTGGCACCATATCTAAATCTGGATGTTGATCCAAATTTGAGATAATAAGTAAATGAATAAGAAAAGGAAAAATAGGAATGTGGGATTCACTGCAGTACAGTTATAATAATACTGTTGATGTTACATATGCCTCGGTACAGTGACATTCTATCCTGCACACTAGGAATTATGTACAGAAGCCAATTAACCTACAAACCTGTGTGTCTGTACGATTGATGGTCGGCCTGGATCCGATAGGCCGAAGGGTCTTTAGTTTAGAGATACAGCGCGGAAACATGCCCGTCGGCCCAATGAGTCCACGCTGACCAAATCATGTTGGCCACAGACATTGTGGGCCAAAGGGCCTGTTTCCGCATGATATCTCTAAACTAAAATAATATACTCCAGAGACGTACAGGTTTGTAGGTTAATTGGCTTGGTATAAATGTAAAATTGTCCCCAGTGTGTGTCGGGTAGTGTTAATGTACAGGGATCAATAGACAATAGAAAATAGGTGCAGGAGTAGGCCATTCGGCCCTTCGAGCCAGCACCGCCATTCAATGTGATCATGGCTGATCAACCCCAATCAGTAGCCCATTCCTGCCTTCTCCCCATATCCCCTGACTCTGCTATCTTTAAGCGCCCTATCTTGCTCTCTCTTGAAAGCATCCAGATAATTGGCCTGCATTGCCTTCTGGCAGAGAATTCCACAGATTCACCACTCTCTGTGAGAAAAAGTGTTTCCTCATCTTGGTTCTTAATGACCTACCCCTTACTCTTGAACTGTAGCCTCTGGTTCTGGACTCCCCCAACATCCGGAACATGTTTCCTGCCTTTAGCGTGTCCAATCCCTTAATCTATATTACTAAAAGTCTGATCTTGACCAATTTTGGCTCGCTGTGGCGTGATTTCCAAGAGAACGCCGCCACCTACGGCCGTCATTTTTGGCCACCTCGCTCAGAGCCCCGCTCCGCCTTCCGGGACCGGAGGATTTTTCCCATCGATGAAGAATCAGAGAGATATTAATGTTTTTTTTTAATTCCCCATTCTCTCTGCTGCCCTCGCTGGCGGCAGGGAGGGCGGGACTATAAAACCCGGAAGTGTAGTCCCTCACTCAGTCTCTGCCAGACCCAAGAAGCGAGAGGGTCACAGCTCTCTGAGCTGCGAATAACACTGAACGCGTGTCTACTCCACGGTGAGTCCCCTCGATACGGCTGTAAAGTGGCTGCTGTCCAATTGTTTGCCTCACCTTTTTTTAAAGTTTGTGCTCACAAAATGAATTTTGGTTGTCGGGTGGCTGCAGCCAAATTGTTTGCCTTGGCTTGGCTTTTAAAATCGTTGCAACAGTTGGCTGCCAGCCCAAGAATTCATTCGGCCCACAATGTCTATACTAGCCCTCTGTAAACCAGTACCTTCGGCTCGCTACACCCATACTAGCGCAACAGAAAGCAACCCAACGGGTTCCACTGAGTCTGGTAATCTTATATGTTTCAATAAGATATCCTCTCATCCTTCTGAATTCCAGCGTGTACAAGCCCAGTCGCTCCATTCTTTCAACATATATCGCTGGTCGGAGCGGACTCGGTGGGCCGAAGGGCCTGTTTCCGCGCTGTATCTCTAACCTAAACTAAAGTAAACTAAAGTAAGAGAACTTTAGAAGATTGTAATCAGAGCCTTGACAATTCCCAGGATCATCCCCTCCAAAATGTTGCAATGTAGACTATAACATTCCTGGGATTTATCAGCTTTCAAACTCACCAAAGTATCTAAAAATATGTTTTAGTTGAACACTTAGTTCCTTCAGTTCCTCATTCTCACTGGACCAGCCATTTCTGAATTACTCGGACAGGTTTTATCTATTTTCTTACTTGAAGACAGATGCAAAGTATTCGGTACAAATTCTCTGTTATTTTGTTATTCCCTCTTATACTTTCTCCTCTCTCTGCTGTCTGCAGCTCACACTTGCCTTCGCCAGTCTTTTAACGCTCTCAGAGTCTGCTTTTTTCATATTTCTCACCTTCTCCCGTCAATTCCTTAGTCTATTCCTGTTTGCTAAAAAGCTCTCAATCCCCAGAAAAAGTGTAAGAAGCAGTTAGACAGGTACATGGATAGGACAGGTGTGGACTAAACACGGGCAGGTGGGACTGCTGCAGCTGGGACCTGTTGGCCGGTGTGAGCAATGTTGGCCGCTGTGGTCAAGTTGGGCCGAAGGGCCTGTTTCCATGACGTGTGGCTCTCTGACTCTCTGATAGGAACTTTACCTCAGCAGGAAGCATTTCTGCTCTCTTTTATTCTCCAGGTTTAGAAGGATGTAACCTACATAGGTGGGATTAAAGGAGATGGGACATCTTAAAAGGAACCTGAGGGACAAATTATTTACACAATGGGTGGTAAGAATAGAAACATAGAAACATATAGAAAATAGGCCATTCGGCCCTTCGAGCCAACACCGCCATTCATTGTGATCATGGCTGATCGTCCCCTATCAATAACCCGTGCCTGCCTTCTCCACATATCCCTCGACTCCACTAGCCCCTAGAGCTCTAGCTAACTCCATCCAGTGACTTGGCCTCCACTGCCCTCTGTGGCAGGGAATTCCATAAATTCACAACTCTCTGGCTGAAAAAGTTTTTTCTCACCTCAGTCTTAAATGACCTCCCCTTTATTCTAAGACTGTGGCCCCTGGTTCTGGACTCGCCCAACATTGGGAACATGTTTCCTGCATTTAGCTTGTCCAGTCCTTTTATAATTTTATATGTTTCTATAAGATCTTCCCCTCATCCTTCCAAACTCCAGTGAATACAAGCCTAGTCTTTTCAATCTTTCCTCATATGACAGTCCCGCCATCCCAGGGATCAATCTGGTGAACCTACTCTGCACTGCCTCAATCACAAGCATGTCCTTCCTCAAATTAGGAGACCAAAACTGTACACAATACTCTAGATGTGGTCTCACCAGAGCCCTATACAACTGCAGAAGAACCTCTTTGCTCCTATACTGAAATCCTCTTGTTATGAAGGTCCCGGAGAAAACCCACGCAGGTCACGGGGAGCACGCACAAACTCCGTTCAGAGAAACACCCGCGGTCAGGATCGAACCAGGTTCTCTCGAGCGTGAGGCAGCAACTCTACCGCTGCGCCACCATGCCATCTCCGCAGCAGCTTTGGTTGTGTCCTGGAGGAAGTGTGTCGACTGGGTTAACAGGAGACAGCACCAGTTCTATCAAGCTCAATAATATAGACAAATGCAAGTGGCAGCGTGTATTTACAACACAATCTTGAATTCTGGTGATCCCTTTACAACCAACCGTTGGACAATATATCAAGATAAATTCATCATTAATGCATTGCCTCAGTCTCATTCTCTGTAGAAAGCAATGAGATTTCTTGTGAGGAATACTGATGAGGAAGTGACTTTGTGCCGAGGCTGTTATTGTTGTTTAATCTCCATTAGAATGTACGCACCTTTTCATCGCAACTATTTTCCCTCATTTATGTTTGTGGGCCCACAAATGAGTCCAATACTTTCACTTATATCAGAAGATGCTTCAGTCTAGTCCCATGTTTGATGCCACTTGGAAATCCTGGAGCCGACATGAAAGAATTACTGTGGTAAATCAAAACTGAAGAATACATTGATCGAGGATTTATTTATTCAGTTGGCCCTCTGTTCCTTTCAGGCTCTGTTTGTCTGCACTAATTTTCCTCATTAGTGGTGGCCGCTGATATCCGAGCACTTTCATAGAAACATAGATAATAGGTGCAGGAGGAGGCCATTCTGCCCTAACGAGCCAGCACCGCCATTCATTGTGATCATGGCTGATCGTCCCCAATCAATAACCAGCCTTCTCCCCATATCCCTTGACTCCACCACTAGGCCCCTAGAGCTCTATTCTAACTCTCTCTTTTAAATCCATCCAGTGACTTGGCCTCCACCTACCCTCTGTGGCAGGGAATTTCCACAAATTCACAAACTCTCTGCCCGTCAAAAAGTTGTTTTTCTCGCCTCAGTCTAATCTTTCCTTCCCCAATTGAGAAAGGTTTCGACTTTCGTCCACGCACCCTGGCGGGGTGGAGTAGACTAAACCGCCGCTCCTCAGAGGAGGCAGAGGGCGAGTTTGTCAGCTCCATGAGGCCGAGCGCGTGGACCGCACGTGGACGACAACGGTGGCGCAGCAGCGGAGGACATCATAGGTGATCGGAGTAGCGTTCTTGCTATTGAGGGAGTGCAGCGTAGGTTCACCAGGTTAATTCCCGGGATGGCGTGACTGTCACATGGTGATAACATGGAGCGGCTGGGCTTGTACAGGGTATCTTATTGAAACGTATAAGATTATTAAGGGATTGGACACGATAGAGGCAGGAAACATGTTCCCGATGTTGGGGGAGTCCAGAACCAGGGGCCACAGTTTAAGAATAAGAAGTAAGCCATTTAGAACAGAGACGAGGAAACACTTTTTCTCACAGAGAGTGGTGAGTCTGTGGAATTCTCTACCTCAGAGGGCGGTGGAGTCCGGTTCTCTGGATACTTTCAAGAGAGAGCTAGATAGCGGAGTCAGAGGATATGGGGAGAAGGCATGAACAGGGTACTGATTGGAGATGATCAGCCGTGATCACATTGAATAGCGGTGCTGGCTCAGAGGGCCGAATGGACTACTCCTGCACCTATTGTCTATGTTTTCGAACTCGCTCTTGAATACCCCATGTTGCATCCAGTGAAAAAAAGTCAATGTGCCATGTTGTTGCCACCACACGTACACTGCACCTAACTCCAGTGAAACACGGTAACGTTGAATCAAATCTTCTATTTTCTTTTGTAATCCAATGTATGTTTTCCCCGCCGGCAAAAAAATAAAATAAAAAATATCCTCAGCCCTGTCGCAGGTTTTGTAAATACAAAAATACAATTACTACATGGTAGCCCTGGGGGATTGGATGGAACTCAATGGTTTCCCAAGGCAACAGGCATTGACAGAAAGCCAACGTGTTCTTGTGATGAAGAGTAATTGAATAACGACTGTCGCAACTGATTGGTCTCATGTTTGTTCAAGTCCTGGATGGGGAAAAAATGAGTCACCATTATGAAAACCGGATCAGAAACAAACTGTTATTGCCCTCGGGATCATCTAGGTTGGAAACTGAAGCATGTTCTTGTAAATGGATACGGCTATCTCAAAAGCAAGGCTTGGCGAGTGGATGACTAAATTATCTTTCACAGTTGGTTCTGGCTACCGACTCTTGAAGTGGACGCAATGGACAAAATCTCTTCATTTTTGATTGAAAAATACTGCATGTGTTGTCTATCTATATTACTAAATCTCTGTTCTTGATCGCTTTTGGCCGTCTGTGCTGCAATTTCCGAGAGAACGCCGCCACCTACGGCCGTCATTTTTGGCCACATCGCTCAGAGCCTCCCTCCGCCGCATGTGTGCCGAGGATTTTTCCCGTCGATGAAAAATGACAGAGATATTAATGTTTTTACAAAATTCCCCATTCTCTCTGCTGCCCCCGCTGGCGGCAGGGGGGAGGGACTATAAAACCAGGAAGTGGTGTGCCTCACTCACTCTTCAAGATGGAGGAAGGCAGAGGGTCACGTTTCTCGGAGCTGTGAATAATACTGAACACATGTCTACTCAAATGTGAGTGCCCTTAGTGGTTCTAAAATGCTTGCAAAAAAGTGTCTATTGGTTCTAAAATATTTGCAAAAAGTGTCTATTGGTTCTAAACTTGCAAAAAATGTCTATTGGTTCTAAAATGCTTGCAAAAAATGTCTATTGGTTCTAAAGCTTGCAAAAAAATGTCTATTGGTTCTAAAGCTTGCAAAAAAAAAGACTATTGGTTCTAAAGCTTGCAAAAAAATGTCTATTGGTTCTAAAGCTTGGTTTTTGGTTTTGAGTCCAAATCTCATCTTGGCAAGTTATGAAGATGTTATTCATTTAAAATGAACATTTGAAAAACATTTGGACATGGATAGGACAGGTTTAGAGGGATAGAAACATAGAAACATAGACAATAGGTGCAGGAGTAGGCCATTCGGCCCTTCGAGCCTGCACTGCCATTCAATATGATCATGGCTGATCACCCAACTCAGTATCCCGTACCTGCCTTCTCTCCATACCCTCTGATCCCCTTAGCCACAAGGGCCACATCTAACTCCCTCTTAAATATAGCCAATGAACTGGCCTCAACTACCCTCTGTGGCAGAGAATTCCAGAGATTCACCACTCTCTGTGTGAAAAAGGTTTTTCTCATCTCGGTTTTAAAGGATTTCCCCCTTATCCTTATGCTTAAGCTGTGACCCCTTGTCCTGGACTTCCCCAACATCGGGAACAATCTTCCTGCATCTAGCCTGTCCAACCCCTTAAGAATTTTGTAAGTTTCTATAAGATCCCCTCTCAATCTCCTAAATTCTAGGGAGTATAAACCAAGTCTATCCAGTCTTTCTTCATAAGACAGTCCTGACATCCCAGGAATCAGTCTGGTGAACCTTCTCTGCACTCCCTCTATGGCAATAATGTCCTTCCTCAGATTTGGAGACCAAAACTGTACGCAATACTCCAGGTGTGGTCTCACCAAGACCCTGTACAACTGCAGTAGAACCTCCCTGCTCCTATACTCAAATCCTTTTGCTATGAAATCCTTTTGCTATATACTCAAATCCTTTTGCTATTGGTTCTAAAGCTTGCAAAAAAATGTCTATTTTTTCTTAAATGTTTGCAAAAAATGTCTATTGGTTCTAAAGCTTGCAAAAAATGTCTATTGGTTCTAAAGGTTGCAAAAAAATGTCTATTGGTTCTAAAATGCTTGCAAAAAATGTCTATTGGTTCTAAAGCTTGCAAAAAATGTCTATTGGTTCTAAAGCTTGCAAAAAATGTCTATTGGTTCTAGAGCTTGCAAGAAAATGTCTATTGGTTCTAAAGCTTGCAAAAAATGTCTATTGGTTCTAAAGCTTGCAAAAATGTCTATTGGTTCTAAAGCTTGCAAAAAAATGTCTATTAGTTCTAAAATGTGTGCAAAAAGTGTCTATCGGTTCTAAAATGTTTGCAATAAGTGTCTCTTCGTTCTATAATGCTTGCAGAATGTATCTTTTTTGGTTCTAAAATGCTTGCAAAAAAATGTCTATTGGTTCTAAAGCTTGCAAAAAAAATGTCTATTGATTCTAAAGCTTGCAAAAAAATGTCTATTGATTCTAAAGCTTGCAAAAAAATGTCTATTAGTTCTAAAGCTTGCAAAAAAATGTCTATTGGTTTTAAAGCTTGCAAAAAAATGTCTATTGGTTCTAAAGCTTGCAAAAAAATGTCTATTGGTTCTTAAGCTTGCAAAAAAATGTCTATTGGTTCTAAAATGCTTGCAAAGGTGGGAGGGGGAGGGACTATAAAACCCGGAAGTGGTGTGCCTCACAGTCTCTTCAAGATGGAGGAAGGCAGAGGGTCACGTTTCTCTGAGCTGTGAATAACACATGTCTACTCAAATGTGAGTCCCCTTAGTGGTTCTAAAATGCTTGCAAAAAGTGTCTATTGGTTCTAAAATCTTTGCAAAAAGTGTCTATTGGTTCTAAAATGCTTGCAAAAAGTGTCTATAGGTTCTAAAATGTTTGCAAAAAGTGTCTATTGGTTCTAAAATATTTGCAAAAAGTGTCTCTTTTGGTTCTACAATGCTTGCAAAAGTGTCTATTGGTTCTAAAGCTTGCAAAAAATGCCTATTGGTTCTAAAATGTTCGCAAAAAGTGTCTATTGGTTCTAAAATGTTTGCAAACGGTGTCTTTTTTGGTTCTAGAATGTTTGCAAAAAGTGTCTCTTTTGGTTCTGCAATGCTTGCAGAATGTGTCTTTTTTGGTTCTAAAATGCTTGCAAAAAAATGTCTATTGGTTCTAAAACTTGCAAAAAAATATCTATTGGTTCTAAAGCCTGCAAAAAATGTCTATTGGTTCTAAAGCTTGCAAAAAAATGTCTATTGGTTCTAAAGCTTGCAAAAAAATGTCTATTGGTTCTAAAGCTTGCAAAAAAATGTCTATTGGTTCTAAAGCTTGCAAAAAAATGTCTATTGGTTCTTAAGCTTGCAAAAAAATGTCTATTGGTTCTAAAATGCTTGCAAAGGTGGGAGGGGGAGGGACTATAAAACCCGGCAGTGGTGTGCCTCACAGTCTCTTCAAGATGGAGGAAGGCAGAGGGTCACGTTTCTCTGAGCTGTGAATAACACATGTCTACTCAAATGTGAGTCCCCTTAGTGGTTCTAAAATGCTTGCAAAAAGTGTTCTATGGTTCTAAAATCTTTGCAAAAGTGTCTATGGTTCTAAAGTGCTTGCAAAAAGTGTCTATAGGTTCTAAAATGTTTGCAAAAAGTGTCTATTGGTTCTAAAATATTTGCAAAAAGTGTCTCTTTTGGTTCTACAATGCTTGCAAAAGTGTCTATTGGTTCTAAAGCTTGCAAAAAATGCCTATTGGTTCTAAAATGTTCGCAAAAAGTGTATATTGGTTCTAAAATGTTTGCAAACGGTGTCTTTTTTGGTTCTAGAATGTTTGCAAAAAGTGTCTCTTTTGGTTCTGCAATGCTTGCAGAATGTGTCTTTTTTGGTTCTAAAATGCTTGCAAAAAATGTCTATTGGTTCTAAAGCTTGCAAAAAAATATCTATTGGTTCTAAAGCTTGCAAAAAAATGTCTATTGGTTCTAAAGCTTGCAAAAAAATGTCTATTGGTTCTAAAATGCTTGCAAATAGTATCTCTATTGCTTCTAATGTGTGTGCGCGTCGTCTGTCTGTGCGTGCGTGTGTATGTATGAGTTGCTGTGTCTGTGTACATGTCTGTGGATGAGTGTGTGAGTGTCTGTGTATGAGTGTGTGTATGTGTGAGTGTCTGTGTGATGGTGTGTGGTGTTTGACTGTGTCGCTGGGTATGAGTGTCTGTATGTGTGTCCTGAGTGTATGTCTGCGTGAGTGTCCAGTAGCTGTGTGTGTGTTGTGTGTGTGTGGTGTGTGTCCTGTGTGATGCGTGTGTGCGTGTTGGTGTGGTGTGTGTGTGGTTGTGTGTTGTGTGTTGTGTGTGTGTATGTGTGTGTGGGAGAGCCACTACGAGTGCATGGGGGGAGAATTGAGGGGAGATGGACTGAATGCGTGTGGGGGAGGGGAAAATGGCATGGAGCAGAGTGGGGGGAGAAGGGAAGAGGGGTGACTGAGTGAACTTCCACCACCAGCTGTGAGTGACTGGGCTGCCAGCCCACCAGCCATGAGTAAGTGAAATGCCAGCCCACCAGCTGTAAGTGACTGAAGTGCCAGCCCACCACCCATGACTTAGTGAACTGCAAGTCCAAAAATCCATCAGTCCACAATGTCCATACTAGCCCTCTCTGGAAACCAGTTCCTTCAGTGCACAACAGCCTGAGTGACTGAGCTGCCAGGCCAGAGTGACTGAGCTGCCTGGCCAGAGTGACAGAGCTGCCAGCCCAAGAATCCATTCAGCCCACAATGTCCATACTAGCCCTCTGGAAGCCAGTCCCTTTGACCCACAACACACATACTAGCGCTCCAGAAACCCCCCCCACTGGCCAACAATATTGGAATTGGTGGAGAGGTGGAATATTGATTTGGGGGACCAGCCCTCCCGTGTGATGCTGGGACCCAACGGGTCCCACTTAGTCTAGTATATTACTAAAACTAAGATCTTGACCACTTTCTGACTTTCTGTTTCATGATTTCTGAAAGATCGCCGCCTGTTACGGCCGTCATATTTGGCCACCTCGCTCAGAGTCCCCCTACGACGGATTGGAACTGAGGATTTTTCCCATCAATGAAAAATAAGAGACTTATTAATGTTTTTTAAAAAATTCGCCATTCTCTCTGCTGCCCCCGCTGGCGGCAGGATGGATATACACACATTCACTAAAACCCGGAGTCTGTCACCTTTTGGGCAGAATTTCAGGCAGTTTCTCAGCTGCCAGCCTGCCAGGTCTGAGTGACTGTACTGCCTGGCATCTGTGACTGAGCTGCCAGCCCAAGAATCCATTTGGCCCACAATGTCTATACTAGCCCTCTGGAAACCAGTCCCTTCGGCCCACTACACTCATACTAATGCAACAGAAAGCACCCACCCGCCACTGGCCAGCAATATTGGAATTGGTGGAGAGGTGGAATATTGCGTTGGGGGACCAGCACTCCCGTGTGATGCTGGGACCCAACGGGTCCCACTTCGTCTCGTAATATATATATAAACAGAATCTCACTGCGCAGTGTGCAAATGTGACGAATAAAGCATCATTGAACCACAATACTATCCCTGGATCTGTCCCTGGTATTTTATCTTTCTCTTCATTCTACCTATTACAGTTTCAGTTTAGTTTATTGTCACGTGCATCGAGGTAAAGTGAAAAGCTTTTGTCGTGTGCCAACAGGTGCTTTAGGGCAGTCACGGTGGCGCAGCGGTAGAGTTGCTGCCTTACAGCGAATGCAGCGCCAGAGACCCGGGTTCGATCCCGACTACGGGTGCTGTCTGTACGGAGTTTGCACGTTCTCCCCGTGACCCGCGTGGGTTTTCTCCGAGATCTTCGGTTTCCTCCCACACTCCAAAGACGTGCAGGTTTGTAGATTAATTGACTTGGTAAATGTAAAAATTGTCCCTAGTGTGTGTGGGACATTGTTAATGTGCGGGGATCGCTGGTCGGCACGGACCCGGTGGGCCGAAGGGCCTGTTTCCGCGCTGTATCTCTAAACTAAACTAAACTAAACCAGACAACGGAAAGACAATACATGATTACAATCGAACCATTCATAGTGTTTGTCATAATGTCACATGGAATAGGAGTAGAATTAGGCCATTCGGCCCATCAAGTCTACTCTGCCATTCAGTTGTGGCTGGTCTCACTCTCCCCCCTAAACCCATTCTCCTGCCATCTACCCATAACCCCTGACACCCGTACTAATCGAGAATCTAGCTATCTCTGCCTTCAAAATATCCACTGACTTGGCCTCCACAGCCTTCTGTGGCAAAGAATTCCATAAATTCACCACCCTCTGGCTAAAGAAATTCCTCATCATCTCCTTCCTAAAGGAACGTCCTTTAATTCTGAGGCTATGACCTCTTCTCCGTGGATTGTCACCTTGTCGTGGTGGAGAAGCTTGTGTGGACCTGAGATCCTGAGAGCGATGCCGTCTGGAGCTATGCTCCTGGTAGGGCCACCCATGGCGGTAAGGTCGAGGGGGAGGTCTCTGACAAAGAGCAATCCAACCAAGACCTCAACGGTGGAACAGGCGGAGGACGATGGCTGACCTTAGTGGAGCGTCACAACGGCTGGGAAGGCGGATGAAGGCTGCAGCAGAAAAGGGTCTCCGGTCGTCTTGGACTCCACGCCACTGGATCCTGACCCAGATCTGTCAAGGACCCCACGTGGGGTGGCTGTCTGTGCACCAGTCTCCCCACGTTAAACAAAGTCACGCACAGGCATCCTCCATATAGGGAATAGCACCATGGGGACACCCATGGCCAGCCATGACCGAAGGGGGCCTAAGTGATATGATCTCTGTTCCTGGACTCTCCCACTGAAATCCACAGATTCACCACCCTAGATTCACCTCCATCAGATAAGATGTCACCAATCCAACATCATTGAGGAAATATATCTTCATTTGATATATTGTCAACAGCTCTACATCGGTGAGACCAAGCGCAGGCTTGGCGATCGTCTCGCCCAACACCTCCGCACAGTCTCCTGATCTCCCGGTGGCCCAGCACTTCAACTCCCCTCCCATTCCAAATCCGACCTTTCTGTCCTGGGCCTCCTCCATGGCCAGAGTGAGTCCCACCGCAAATTGGAGGAGCAGCACCTCATATTTTGCTTGGGCAGTTTACACCCCAGCGGTATGAACATTGACTGGAGAAGTTGTCAAATGTAAAAATTTCAGGTAGTCCTTGTTTTCTCCCTCCTTCCCCTCCCATTCCCAGCTCTCCCACAGCCCACCGTGTCCACCCCTGCCTCTTCCTTTCTTCTTCCAGTTTAAATTCCATTTGGAATATTTTGGAGGACCAAGAAACCAAGAAACCCCCACATCAGTCTGAAGAAAGGTCTCGACCCGAACCGTCGATGCAAGATCTATGGTCCTTCGCTCCATAGATGCTGCCTCACCCGCTGAGTTTCTCCAGCATTCTTGTCTACCTTCAATTTGATATCTGCTCTGATTTCTGGAATGTGTTTGTGTTATTCTCGAGAATATCTCTCAAGGTTACTTCCTTGCAATTAGCATTGCGGTTTGCAACCCAAACTTTCTTGCACTGTTCAAATAACTGATTGAATTGCTGAGAGGCGCGAGAGTCATTGAGTTCCTGTTGCTCTCTGATATGCAGCCCACATTCTTTTGACAACTTTTTCATCTTCTTGGTGAGCAGTTTCATTAGGATAATATAATGCCTGCTTATCATCTGCTTTTCCATATACATGCAAATTTCTAAATGTTCGCTTTTTGACAGTGTGCAGGCCCATGAAATTATGCACGCTCAATTGCCTGCCCCATCTTTTCAAAAGGCTGAGATTTCGTTTTATTTATACTTTCATGGGATGTGGATGTCCGCAATAAAGCCAGCATTTAGAGTCTTTGGCCTTTTTGCGATACAGCACGGAAACGGGCCATTCGGCTCACGGAGTCCGCGCCCACCGGCGACCACCCCGTACACTAGCACTCTCCTACACACACACACACTAGGGACAGTTCACCATTTTTTTACAGAAGCCAATTAAACTACAAGCCTGCAGGAGGGAACTACAGATGCTGGCTTACACCGAAGATAGACACAAAATGCTGGAGTAACTCAGCGGGACAGGCAGCGTCTCTGGAGAGAAGGAACGGGTGATGTTTCGGGTCGAGGCCCTTCTTCAGACTGAGAGTCAGGGGGACAATAAACAATAGGTGCAGGAGTAGGCCATTTGGCCCCTCGAGCCAGCACCGCCATTCAATGTGATCATGACTAGAGTCTTAGTCCAGAACTAGGGGTCACAGTTTAAGGATAAGGGGGAAGTCTTTTAGGACCGAGATGAGAAAAACATTTTTTACACAGAGAGTGGTGAATCTCTGGAATTCTCTGCCACAGAAGGTAGTTGAGGCCAGTTCATTGGCTATATTTAAGAGGGAGTTAGATGTGGCCCTTGTGGCTAAAGGGATCAGGGGGTATGGAGAGAAGGCAGGTATGGGATACTGAGTTGGATGATCAGCCATGATCATATTGAATGGCGGTGCAGGCTCGAAGAGCCGAATGGCCTACTCCTGCACCTATTTTCTATGTTTCTATGTTTCTATGACTGATCATCCTCTATGTGATCATGGCTGATCATCCAGGGAGACAAAGAGATAAGGAAATGCAAGGTGTGAAAACAAGACATCAAAGGGGTTGGAGTTCACAGAAAATGTAGAATAGATCATTGTTAGCTAGGAGAAGGTGTGTTGGTGGAGGCTCAGGACACAAAGGTCAGTGTGGGATTGGGAGGGGGGAGTTAAAGTGTTTAGCGGCCAGGAGATCAGGTAGGTTTAGGAGCAGAGGTGTTCAGCGTCTGATCTCTCGTTTTCACACCTTACCCTTCTGTATCTCTTGTGTCTCCCCCTCCCCTCACTCTCAGTCTGAAGAAGGGTCTCGACCCGAAACGTCACCCGTTCCTTCTCTCCAAAGATGCTGCCTGTCCCGCTGAGTTACTCCAGCATCTTGCGTCCACCTCCAAACCTGCACGTCTTTGGAGTGTGGGAGGAGACTGGAGCTCCCAAAAATGCCAGACATGTGGTGACTCTCCTGTACTTTGTGTATTGCATGCACGATCAAAGTTGGCACATGTGACAGTAAAGTGAGCAATATTGGGAGCCGTATCTGAGGAAGGATGTGCTGGCTCTGGAGAGGGTCCAGAGGAGGTTTACAAGAACGATCCCAGGAATGAGTGGGTTAACATATGATGAGCGTTTGTCGGCACTGGGCCTGTACTCGCTGGAGTTTAGAAGAATGGAGGGGGTGGGGGGACCTCATTGAAACGTACAGAATAGTGAAAGGCTTGGATAGAGTGGATGTGGAGAGGATGTTTACACTAGTGGGAGAGTCTAGGACTAGAGGTCACAGCCTCGGAATTAAAGGACGTTCTTTTAGGAAGGAGATGAGGAGACATTTCTTTAGTCAGTAGGTGGTGAATGTGTGGAATTCTTTGCCACAGAAGGCTGTGGAGGCCAAGTCAGTGGATATTTTGAAGGCAGAGATAGCTAGATGGGTGTCAGGGGTTATGGGGAGAAGGCAGGAGAATGGGTTTAGGGGAAGAGAGATAGATCAGTCATGATTGAATGGCGGAGTAGACTTGATGGGCCGTCAATGTCGGATTGGACTTTCTGCAGTGGCATGGTTGAACTGTTGTTGTCTTGCCTCTAGAAGTGTTTCCCAGAGATCAATTCTTCCCAGGTACAAAATCGCAGGAACAAACACCTGCCAGGTACACTCCACTCCCAGTACCTGCCAATACTGCTCTTTGCTCTCGAGGTCGAGGATGATGGCCTACGTATGTCCTGTCGTTTTTATAGACTCTCAGGTGGCTTATGAGTCCAATCCTGGCTTTGCAGCTCACAGAACGAAGACACCTGTGCGTGTGTGTGTTTAACGTGTACTTGATGTTGCACTCCAAGAACCACACGGTCCTTCACAAATCAATCAATGGCAAGGGTACCAAGATGATTGGAGCTGTAGATCTGTTGCAGCCTTCATCCGCCTTCACAGCCGATGAGTTCAAGATAACTTTGTCTGCCTGGTCTACTGTTGAAGTCTTGTAGGTTGTATCGTTCTCAGTGTGGAACCTCGTCCTCGACCTTACTGCCATGGGTAGCTCTAACAGAAGCTGGTGCTTCCGACGGCATCACTCTCGGTATCATGGGGGCAAGCAAGCCTCTTCACCACGACAAGTCAACGATCCGAAGAGGCTTTTTCAATGACGCCCCCAAGCTGTGGAAAAACCCACCCAGGGCTTTGGGAGACGCCCACTCAGTTGACATTTTTAAACGGCCGCTAAAGACCTATCTTTTTAATCAAGCTTTCAACTAACTTTACTTCCTTTGTCATAGAAACATAGAAACTAGGTGCAGGAGGAGGCCATTCGGCCCTTCGAGCCAGCACCACCATTCATTGTGATCATGGCTGATCGTCCCCAATCAATAACCCGTGCCTGCCTTCTCCCCATATCCCTTGACTCCACTAGCCCCTAGAGCTCTATCTAGCTCTCTCTTAAATCCATCCAGTGACTTGGCCTCCACTGCCCTCTGTGGCAGGGAATTCCACAGATTCACAACTCTCTGGGTGAAAAAGTTTTTTTCTCACCTCAGTCTTAAATGACCTCCCCTTTATTCTAAGACTGTGGCCCCTGGTTCTGGAACCAGGTCCGTGTGTACCTGGTTGTCCTTTTACACTCTCAGTTTAACATTTTATATTTTTATATAAGTCTGTGCTTTTGATGCTATTAACTGCCTATGTTCTTATTGTTTTAAATCGTATTTTTGTTTGTATGTGTGTATGTGGAGAGCACTTTGGGTTGCATTCGATTATATGTGAAGTGTAACACAAATAATATTATGATTATTATTATCTCAGCAGCATTCACTAAAGTGCGTTGTTCAGTGGCTTGTGAACGATTATTTCCAGTGGTCGATGACTTGTCTCATCACACGCACAGATTTATACAGTTCAAACTTCACGGGCGAGCACAAATCCAGCTCCCTCTCAGTTCCCGCGCCTTTGTTTGAAATTTCGAGACGCAGCACGGAAACAGGCCTATCAAGTCCAGGCCGGCCAGCGATCCCTGCACACTAATGCCCCTGTCCCACTTAGGATACCTGAACGGCAACCTCTGGAGACTTTGCGCCCCACCCAAGGTTTCCGTGCAGTTCCTGGAGGTTGCAGGTGGTTGCAGGTAGTGGAAGCAGGTAGGGAGACTGACAAAAACCTCCGGGAACCGCACGGAAACCTTGAGTGGGGCACAAAGTCTCCAGAGGTTTCCGTTCAGGTTTCCTAAGTGGGACAGGGGCATAACACTACCCGACACGTACTAGGGACAATTTACAATTTTACCAAAGCCGATTGGCCTTCAGAACTGCACGTCTTTGGAGCGTGGGAGGAAACCGGAGCACCCGGAGAAATCCCACGCAGGTCACGGGGAGAACGAACAAACTCCGTACAGACAGCACCCGTAGTCAGGATGGAACCCGGGTCTCTGGCACTGTAAGGTAGAAAGTCTACCGCTGTGCCACCGTGCCACCCACCGTCTGTTCTGTTAATGCACTCGAAGCTCATAGCAACTCGAGCTCCATTAACAACTGGTTATCTCTTGTGCTCCATTAGTCCCAGCATGTTGATCCACATTAATGTTAAGCCGGTAAGAGTGCAGACAATAGACAATAGGTGCAGGAGTAGGCCATTCGGCCCTTCGAGCCAGCACCGCCATTCAATGTGATCATGGCTGATCATCCCCAATCAGTACCCCGTTCCTGCCTTCTCCCCATATCCCCTGACTCCGCTATCTTTAAGAACCCTATCCAACTCTCTCTTGAAAGCATCCAGAGAATTGGCCCCCACACTCCTTCTGAGGCAGAGAATTCCACAGATTCACAACTCTCTGGGTGAAAACGTTTTTCCTCCCCTCCATTCTAAATGGCCCAACCCTTATTCTTAAACTGCTTAATTAAATTAAAACTAAATTCTTTAATTAAATTAAAATTTCGACAGACACCAATGTATCTGTCGAAATTTATTTTAAATTTCCAAATAACCTATCACTACTGATCTTATACAGGGAGAAGGCAGGAGAATGAGGGAGAGATAGATTGAATGGTGGAGTTCATTTGATGGGCCGAATGGCCTAATTCTACTATCACATGAAATGTTGTTATATTACCTCTCCTCACCTACCTCCTTTGGCACCTCGTTCTATATACCCACCTCCCACTGTGTGAAGAAGCTGCCTCTCCGGTTCCTGTTAAATCTCCCCCCCCCCCCCCCCCCCAACTTAAACCCATGACCTCTGGTTCTTGATTCCACTATTCTGGGCTAAAGGTCTGTGCAATCACTAATCGCCGATCTCATGATTTTACACACCTCTATATGATCAGGACTTTCATATGAAGAAAGACTGGATAGACTCGGCTTGTACTCGCTAGAATTTAGAAGATTGAGGGGGGATCTTATAGAAACTTACAACATTCTTAAGGGGTTGGACAGGCTAGATGCAGGAAGATTGTTCCCGATGTTGGGGAAGTCCAGGACAAGGGGTCACAGTTTAAGGATAAGGGGGAAATCCTTTAGGACCGAGATGAGGAAAACATTTTTCACACAGAGAGTGGTGAATCTGTGGAATTCTCTGCCACAGAAGGTAGTTGAGGCCAGTTCATTGGCTATATTTAAGAGGGAGTTAGATGTGGCCCTTGTGGCTAAAGGGATCAGGGGGTATGGAGAGAAGGCAGGTACAGGATACTGAGTTGGATGATCAGCCATGATCATATTGAATGGCGGTGCAGGCTCGAAGGGCCGAATGGCCTACTCCTGCACATATTTTCTATGTTTCTATGATCACTCCTCAGCCTCCTGCACTCCAAGGAATGAAGTCCTATCCTGCCCAACTTCTCCCTACGTCTCAGGCCCTCAAGTCCTGGCAAATCCTTCATAAATTCTCTTAGGAAAAGGGGAAAAGTTAGGAAAAGGGGAAGGACAACGTGATCTGGGGGTCGTTGTTCAGTCAATGAAAGTAAGCATGCAGGTACAGCAGGCAGTGAAGAAAGCTAATGGCATGTTGGCCTTCATAACAAGAGGAGTTGAGTATAGGAGCAAAGAGGTCCTTCTGCAGTTGTACAGAGCCCTGGTGAGACCACATCTGGAGTATTGTGTACAGTTTTGGTCTCCGAATTTGAGGAAGGACATCCTTGTGATTGAGGCAGTGCAGCGTAGGTTCACGAGATTGATCCCTGGGACGGCGGGACTGTCATATGTTGATAGAATGGAGCGGTTGGACTTGTATACTCTGGAGGCCGGTTCTCTGGATACTTTCAAGGGCGAGCTAGATAGGGCTCTTAAAGATAGTGGAGTCAGGGGATATGGGGAGAAGGCAGGAACGGGGTACTGATTGGGGATGATCAGCATTGATCACATTGAAAGGCGGTGCTGGCTCGAAGGGCCGAATGACCTACTCCTGCACCTATTGTCTATTGTCTATTATAGATGGGGTATCATGGTCAGCATGAGCAAGTTGGGCTGAAGGGCCTGCTTCAGCACTGGAAAAGTTCATATGTCATAGGAGTTGAAAAGGCCGATTTATCGTTCCCTCTCAACCCCATTCACCTGCCTTCTCCCCATAACCCTCGACATCGATACTAATCATGAATCTGTCAATAGACACAAAAAGCTGGAGTAACTCAGCGGGACATTCAGCATCTCTGGAGTGAAGGAATGGGTGACGTATCGGGCCGAGACCCTTCTTCGTACTCTGTCAATCTCCACCTTAAAAATACCCATTGACTTGGCCTCCACAGTCGTCTGTGGCGATGAGTTCTTGTGAGCAATAATAATTGTGAGCAATTTTGGCACCGTATCTGAGGAAGGATGTGCTGGTTCTGGAGAGGATCCAGAGGAGGTTTACAAGAATGATCCCAGGTATGAGTAGATTGACTCAACCTATAATGAGTGTTTGTCAGCACTGGGTCACTGGAGTTTAGAAGAATGAGGGGGGAAAAGGCTTGGATAGAGTGGATGTGGAGAAGATGCTTCCACTAGTGGGAGAGTCTAGGAGTAGAGGCCACAGCCACAGAATTAAAGGACGTTCTTTTAGGAAGGAGATGAGGAGAAATTTCTTTAGTCAGAGGGTGGTGAATCTGTGGAATTCTTTGTCACAGAAGGCTGTGGAGGTCACGTCAGTGGATATTTTGAAGGCAGAAGTAGATAGATTCTTGATTAGTGCGGGTGTCAGGGATTATGGGGAGAAGGCAGGAGAATGGGTTTAGGGGGGAGAGATAGATCAGTCATGATTGATTGGTGGAGTAGACTTCGTGGGCCGAATGGCCTAATTCTACTCCTATCACTTGGGAATCATTGAAAACCCACGCAGGTCACGGGGAGAACGTACAAACTCCGTACAGACAGGCGACCATAGTCAGTATCGAACCCGGGTCTCTGGCGCTGTAAGGAACTCTTTGCCACAGAAGTTAGTGGATATTTTTAAGGCAGAGATAGATAGATTCTTGATTAGTATGGGTGTCAGAGGTTATGGGGCAAGGCAGAAGAAAGGGGTTTTGGAGGGAGAGTTAGATCAGCCATGATTGAATGGCGGAGTAGACTTGATGGGCCTAATTCTACTCCAATTCCTTATGACCTAATGGAAAGACAATACATGATTACAATCAAACCCACTTCTGGCCATGTAATGTCTTCCTTGGGACCTTGTTGTGACAGGCACAATGAATGCACGTCCGACATCTGGTAGGAAAAGTTTAATCTGCAATGACTGAAACTTCCAGAAGGTCACGACCTCAGTCACGAGGCACAGGTACATTTGCCAGCTTCTGCTTTTTGGCCTCAAGGTGCGCTGGCATTTGCATTAGATATCACATTACACATACATCACAACAGTGTTTGTCATAATGTCGCATGGAATAGGAGTAGAATTAGGCCATTCGGCCCATCAAGTCTACTCTGCCATTCAGTCGTGGCGGAGCTATCTATCCCCTCTTAATCCCATTCTCCTGCCTTCTCCCCATAACCGCTGACACCCGTACGAATCAAGAAGGCACCTATCTCTGCCCTAAAAATATCCATCGACTTGGCCTCCACAGCCTTCTGTGGCAAAGAATTCCACAGATTCACCACCCTCTGACCAAATAAATTCCTAGGTACACGAAAATGCTGGAGAAACTCAGCGGGTGCAGCAGCATCTATGGAGCGAAGGAAATAGGCAACGTTGCCTATTTCCTTCGCTCCATGCAAAGAGTTGAACAATCTTTCACTATAGGAAATAGGCAACGTTTCGGGCCGAAACCCTTCCGGGTTTCGTCCCGAAACGTTGCCTATTTCCTTCGCTCCATAGATGCTGCTGCACCCGCTGAGTTTCTCCAGCATTTTTGTGTACCTTCGATTTTCCAGCATCTGCAGTTCCTTCCTAAACAAATAAATTCCTCCTCATCTCCTTGATCAAGGTACGTCCATTTATGACTCTATGACCATGATGGCGGAGTGCATGTTGCAACAGCAGATGATGTCGACCAGATGGGAGGAATTCCCCGGACCACAACTGCGCAAAAAGAAACATCACCCGTATGAAATGTCACATTTTGCATATTAACATTTAAATCTGCGAACGGAGGGAAAAGGTGCTAACTCGCGGCAGGAAAAGCTTAAAACTGGTTACAGATGAAAATGACGGAGCCTGCTGTTAGCCACAGATTGGAAGGAGAGATGACAGAGGTAAATGGACATCAAAAACGTTTTTGAATCCAGCTGTTCCCTGAGTCTGTGTAGTCCACTGATTCGACACCAGGCAAGATCATAGAACATAGAACAGTACTGATGATAGACACAAAATGCTGGAGTAACTCAGCGGGTCAGGCAACACCTCTGAAGCTCTGAGTCTGAAGAAGGGTCTCGACCCGAAACGTCGCCTATCCCTTTTACACAATAGACAATAGGTGCAGGAGTAGGCCACTCGGACCTTTGAGCCAGCACCGCCATTCACTGTGATCATGGCTGTTCCCGGAGAGCCATCAGCCATGATCACAATGAGTGGCGGTGCTGGCTCGAAGGGCCGAATGGCCTCCTGCACCTATTTTCTATGTTTCCATGTTTCTATGACTGATCATCCACAATCAGTACCCCGTTCCTGCCTTCTCCCCGTATACCCTGACTCCGCTATCTTTAAGAGCTCCATCTAACTCTCTCTTGAAAGCATCCAGAGAATTGGCCCCCATTGCCTTCTGAGGCAGAGGATTCCACAGATTCACAACTCTCTGGGTGATAAAGTTTTTCTTCATCTCCGCTTTAAATGGCTTACTCCTTATTCATTAATGTCCTCCAGAGATGCTGCCTGCTGTGTTACTCCAGATTTATGTGCCTATCTTCAGTGTAAACCAGCATCTGCAGTTCCTTCCTCCATAGAGGAGTACAGCACATGAACAAGCCCTTCAGCCCATAATGTTTAGTTTAGTTTAGTTTAGAGTAACTCAGCGGGACAGGCAGCATCTCTGGAGAGAAGGAATGGGTGACGTTTCGGGTCGAGACCTTTCTTCAGCCAGACCCTTCAACCCACCGAGTCCTTGCCGATCAACGTTCACGCATACACTGGTTCTATCCGACGTGGCACAATGGCGCGGCGGTAGAATTGCTGCCTTACAGCGCCAGAGACCCGGGTTCGGTCCTGACCACGGGTGCAGTCTGTATGGAGTTTGTACATTCTCCCCGTGACCTGCGTGGGTTTTCTCTGGGTGCTCCGGTTTCCTCCCACACTCCAAAAGCGTGCAGGTTTGTACATGAATTGGCTTCGGTAAAGACTCAGTCTGAAGGTGTGTCTCAACCCGAAACGTTACCCCAACCTTCTCTCCAGAGACGCTGCCTGTCCCGCTGAGTTACTCCAGCATTTTGTGTCTATCTTCAGAGTAAACCAGCATCTACAGTTCCTTCCTACACATTGCACCAGTGGCCTGTATTGTCAACAGTGGCTCATTACAAATAAAGTCACAAGATTCAATGGAATGCTCACAATTGGACCAAAACTATACTTATTGACATTCTCAGGAAAACAGCTGATGCATAGGAATTAGAAGTCTACCATGAATGGATATTTGATTTCCCAGATTAATTACTGTATAAGCACTTTAGCCAGTATGGTTCAATAGTGATTTTATTTTCCCATTTAGCAGAAGTCCAAGTTCTCTTCATGAAAGACTTTAAAAGTAAATTGAAGGCTTTTTTATACCACCAAGAGCAGAGAGACAGAATGGGTCCTTCTGCAGTTGTACAGAGCCCTAGTGAGACCACACCTGGAGTATTGTGTTCAAGAAGGAACTGCAGATGCTGAAATTTTTTTGTGTACCCTGGAGTATTGTG
The DNA here is from genome assembly GCF_010909765.2 of Amblyraja radiata. Taxonomy (NCBI): domain Eukaryota; kingdom Metazoa; phylum Chordata; class Chondrichthyes; order Rajiformes; family Rajidae; genus Amblyraja; species Amblyraja radiata. The sequence continues at coordinate 102,635,075 of NC_045961.1, forward strand.
TGCAGTTTTGGTCCCCTAATTTGAGGAAGGACATTCTTGCTATTGAGGGAGTGCAGCGTAGGTTTACAAGGTTAATTCCCGGGATGGCGGGACTGTCATATGCTGAGAGAATAGAAACATAGAAACATAGAAATTAGGTGCAGGAGTAGGCCATTCGGCCCTTCGAGCCTGCACCGCCATTCAATATGATCATGGCTGATCATCCAACTCAGTATCCCGTACCTGCCTTCTCTCCATACCCTCTGATCCCCTTAGCCACAAGGGCCACATCTTAACTCCCTCTTAAATATAGCCAATGAACTGGCCTCGACTACCCTCTGTGGCAGGGAGTTCCAGAGATTCACCACTCTCTGTGTGAAAAAAGTTCTTCTCATCTCGGTTTTAAAGGATTTCCCCCTTATCCTTAAGCTGTGACCCCTTGTCCTGGACTTCCCCAACATCGGGAGCAATCTTCCTGCATCTAGCCTGTCCAACCCCTTAAGAATTTTGTAAGTTTCTATAAGATCCCCTCTCAATCTCCTAAATTCTAGAGAGTATAAACCAAGTCTATCCAGTCTTTCTTCATAAGACACTCCTGACATCCCAGCAATCAGTCTGGTGAACCTTCTCTGCACTCCCTCTATGGCAATAATGTCCTTCCTCAGATTTGGAGACCAAAACTGTACGCAATACTCCAGGTGTGGTCTCACCAAGACCCTGTACAACTGCAGTAGAACCTCCCTGCTCCTATACTCAAATCCTTTTGCTATGAAAGCTAACATACCATTCGCTTTCTTCACTGCCTGCTGCACCTGCATGCCCACTTTCAATGACTGGTGTACCATGACACCCAGGTCTCGCTGAATCTCCCCTTTTCCTAGTCGGCCACCATTTAGATAATAGTCTGCTTTCCTGTTTTTGCCACCAAAATGGATAACCTCACATTTATCCACATTATACTGCATCTGCCAAACATTTGCCCACTCACCCAGCCTATCCAAGTCACCTTGCAGTCTCCTAGCATCCTCCTCACAGCTAACACTGCCCCCCAGCTTAGTGTCATCCGCAAACTTGGAGATATTGCCTTCAATTCCCTCATCCAGATCATTAATATATATTGTAAATAGCTGGGGTCCCAGCACTGAGCCTTGCGGTACCCCACTAGTCACTGCCTGCCATTGTGAAAAGGACCCGTTTACTCCTACTCTTTGCTTCCTGTTTGCCAGCCAGTTCTCTATCCACATCAATACTGAACCCCCAATGCCGTGTGCTTTAAGTTTGTATACTAATCTCTTATGTGGGACCTTGTCGAAAGCCTTCTGGAAGTCCAGATACACCACATCCACTGGTTCTCCCCTATCCACGCTACTAGTTACATCCTCGAAAAATTCTATAAGATTCGTCAGACATGATTTACCTTTTGTAAATCCATGCTGACTTTGTCCAATGATTTCACCACTTTCCAAATGTGCTGCTATCCCATCTTTAATAACTGACTCTAGCAGTTTCCCCACTACCGATGTTAGACTAACTGGTCTGTAATTCCCCGTTTTCTCTCTCCCTCCCTTCTTAAAAAGTGGGGTTACGTTTGCTACCCGCCAATCCTCAGGAACTACTCCAGAATCTAAAGAGTTTTGAAAGATTATTACTAATGCATCCACTATTTCTGGAGCTACTTCCTTAAGTACTCTGGGATGCAGCCTATCTGGCCCTGGGGATTTATCGGCCTTTAATCCATTTAATTTACCCAACATCACTTCCCGGCTAACCTGGATTTCGCTCAATTCCTCCAACTCCTTTGACCCGCGGTCCCCTGCTATTTCCGGCAGATTATTTATGTCTTCCTTAGTGAAGACGGAACCAAAGTAGTTATTCAATTGGTCCGCCATATCCTTGTTCCCCATGATCAACTCACCTGTTTCTGACTGCAAGGGACCTACATTTGTTTTAACTAATCTCTTTCTTTTCACATATCTATAAAAACTTTTGCAGTCAGTTTTTATGTTCCCTGCCAGTTTTCTTTCATAATCTATTTTTCCTTTCCTAATTAAGCCCTTTGTCCTCCTCTGCTGGTCTCTGAATTTCTCCCAGTCCTCCGGTATGCTGCTTTTTCTGGCTAATTTGTATGCATCATCCTTCGCTTTGATACTATCCCTGATTTCCCTTGTTATCCACGGATGCACTACCTTCCCTGATTTATTCTTCTGCCAAACTGGGATGAACAATTTTTGTAGTTCATCCATGCAGTCTTTAAATGTCTTCCATTGCATATCCACCGTCAACCCTTTTAGAATTAATTGCCAGTCAATCTTGGCCAATTCACGTCTCATACCCTCAAAGTTACCTTTCTTTAAGTTCAGAACCATTGTTTCTGAATTAACAATGTCACTCTCCATCCTAATGAAGAACTCAACCATATTATGGTCACTCTTGCCCAAGGGGGCACGTACAACAAGACTGCTAACTAACCCTTCCTCATTACTCAATACCCAGTCTAAAATAGCCTGCTCTCTCGTTGGTTCCTCTACATGTTGATTTAGATAACTATCCCGCATACATTCCAAAAAATCCTCTTCCTCAGCACCCCTGCCAATTTGATTCACCCAATCTATATGTAGATTGAAGTCACCCATTATAACGGTTTTGCCTTTGTCGCACGCATTTCTAATTTCCTGTTTGATACCATCTCCAACTTCACTACTACTGTTAGGTGGCCTGTACACAACACCCACCAGCGTTTTCTGCGGCTGGGCTTGTACACTCTGGAGTTTAGAAGGATGAGAGGTGATCTCATTGAAACATATAAGATTATTAAGGGTTTGGACACGCTAGAGGCAGGAAACATGTTCCCGATGTTGGGGGAGTCCAGAACCAGGGGCCACAGTTTAAGAATAAGGAGTAAGCCATTTAGAACGGAGACAAGGAAACACTTTTTCTCACAGAGAGTTGTTAGTCTGTGGAATTCTCTTCCTCAGAGGGTGGTGGAGGCCGGTTCTCTGGATGCTTTCAAGAGAGAGCTAGATAGGGTTCTTAAAAATAGTGGAGTCAGGGGATATGGGGAGAAGGCAGGAACGGGGTACTGATTGGGGATGATCAGCCATGATCACATTGAATGGCGGTGCTGGCTTGATGAGCCGAATGGCCTACTCCTGCACCTATTGTCTATTGTCTATTGGAACACAGAAACATAGAGTCATACTGTTAGCGTGGCATGGTTGCGCAGCGGTAGAGCTGCTGCCTTACGGCGCCAGAGACCCGGGTTCGGTCATGACTATGGGCGCGTCTTTACGGAGTTTGTACCTTCTCCGCATATATCTCCGAGTTCCCTCGGTTCCCTCCCACACTCCAAAGACGTACAGGTGTGTAGGTTTATTGGCTCGGTGTAAAATGTGACAAATTGTCCCTAGTGTGTTCAGGGTAGCGTTAATGTGTGGGGATCGCTGCTCGGTGCGGACTCGTTGGGCCAAAGGGCCTGTTTCCGCGCTGTGTCTCTAAACTCTACCCAAGACCTTTGCCCCAAGTTGCCCCACACCGATCAACATGTCCCACCTATACTAGTCCCACCTGCCTGCGTTTGGTCCATATCCCTCCAAACCTGTCCTATCCATGTACCTGTCTAACTATTTCTTCAACGTTGCGATCGCGCCTGCAAAGGCTAAGTATCGTCAAGATTTTTATTCTGACTTTGCTCTCGATCAATACAATGCTAGTTTATTGTCACGTGTACCGAGGTACAGTGAAACGCATTGGTTCACGTAATACCCGGTAATATCATACAGCAGAGCTCGCCTCGACAGACAAGTGTCGCCACGTTTTGTTCACCGAACTGTCGTGTCTTTTGCCTGCCGCCGCATGTGGCGGAAGCCCCACCCACCTCTGCCGGGTCCCCCTTTTGTTCTCGACGGCCCTCATCGCTCTCTGACGGTCCCCTCCCTCTCCAACGCCCCCGCTCGCTCTCGGCACTTGCTGCCGGGTCCCTCCTCGTTCATGCGGTGCTGATCCGGGCCTACAGTAGGGCTTGAGCTCTCTCACCGGGAACACTCCCGGCACAAAACCATGGCTCAGTTTCGCTCTCAGTTCAGTTTATTGCCACGTGTACCGAGGTACAGTGTAAAACTTCTGTTGCTCACTCTTTGATTACACTCATTTGGTAGTTTAGGGGTTCTATTCTTACATATTCACTTTCTTTTTCACTTTCTATGTTTCTTGCTCACTCTCTTCCTCTATTTCATCTTTGTAAAAATTAAAATGGAAGCTGTACAATAAATGTATTATGTCATCTGCCGCTGTTTATACTTTTGTACACTGCTTCTAATTTAAAAAAAAATTTCTGTTGCGTGCTATCCAGTCAGCAGAAAGACAAATACAGGGCCCTGGTGAGACCACATCTGGAGTATTGTGTACAGTTTTGGTCTCCGAATTTGAGGAAGGACATCCTTGTGATTGAGGCAGTGCAGCGTAGGTTCACGAGATTGATCCCTGGGATGGCGGGACTGTCATATGAGGAAAGATTGGAAAGATTGGCCTTGTATTCACTGGAGTTTAGAAGGATGAGGGGGTTCTTATAGAAACGTATAAAATTGTAAAAGGACTGGACAAGCTAGATGCAGGAAAAATGTTCCCAATGTTGGGCGAGTCCAGAACCAGGGGCCACAGTCTAAGAATAAAGGGGAGGCCATTTAAAACTGAGATGAGAAAAAACATTTTCACCCAGAGAGTGGCCCAGAAAGCAGTAGAGACCAATGCACTTGATCAATTTAAAAGAGTGTTAGAGTGTCTGGGGGCTAGTGGAATCAAGGGATATCCAAGAATCAAGGGGGAGATGGCAGGCACGGGGTACTGATTGGGGATGATCAGCCATGATCACAATGAATGGTGGTGCAGGCTCGAAGGGCCGAATGGCCTCATCCTGGTCCTATTTTCTATGTTTCCATGTTTCTATGTTTCTATGATTACAATCAAACCATTTACAGTTACATGATAAGGGAATAACGTTTAGTGCAAGGTAAAGCTAGCAAAGTCCGATCAAGGATAGTCCGAGGGTCACCATTGAGGTAGATAGTAGTTCAGCGCTGCTCTCTGGTTGTGATAGGATGGTTCAGCTGCCTGATAACAGCTGGGAAGAAACTGTCCCTGAATCTGGAGGTGTGCGTTTTCACACTTCTGTACTTTTTGCCCGAAGGGAGAGGGGAGAAGAGGGAGTGGCCGGGGTGCGACCCAAGGTGGTGAACCTGTGGAACTCATTGCCACAGACGGCTGTGGAGGCCAAGTCAATGGTTCAAAGGTTCAAAGGTTCAAAGGTTGATTTATTGTCACATACACCTAAATGTAGTGAAATTCCTTTTGCCAATGCAGCACATAAAAAAGAATACAAACATAACAATAATAAATAGCTTTAACATAAAAACATCCCCCCACAATGGTTCCCATTATGGGGGAAGGCACAAAGTCCAGTCCCATCCCCAATGTCCACCCATAGTCGGGCCTATTGAGGCCTCCACAGTTGCCTCTACGGAGGCCCGATGTTCCAGGCCGTCCTCGCCGGGTGATGATGTTCCGGCGTCGGGAGAATCCTCTCAGCGGCATGGGAACGCTGGAACGGCCGCCTCCCTACTCGAGACCGTGGCTTCCGGAGCCGACAAGGCCGCGCCGAATGGAGCTCAACTGGCGATCTCGTCGAGAGATCCCAGGCTCCCGATGGAAAGTTCAGCGCCGCCGCCCGCAGCTGCTCCTCAGACCCGCAGCTCCGCAACGGACCCAGCTCACCGGAGTTCCAGCTCAGCGACCCAGGCAAGGCACCGCCCGCCCCGCAATGGCGCTCCAGCGCTGCACCGCCGTCCTCAGACCCGCAGCTCCGCCGCCGCCGATGCCGGTGCCGCCACCGCCAATGCCAAGGCTCCGGGCGGTCCCCTCAGGAAATGCCGCTCCAGGCCCGCTGGTAGGCCGCAAGGACGGGTCGAAAGTGCAGCCCGGAGAAAAGCTGCATCTTCGACCAGGTAGGGACCCCGAAAATTAGTTTCCCCCTTCCCCCCCCCTCCCCACACATAAAAAAGCTAGAACTCCTTAAAAAACAAAACACTAAACTAACTAAAAATAAGAAAAAAGAAATGAAAAACAGACAGCTGCAAGCTAGGCAGCCATACCCCCTACAGGTCGGCGCCAACTTTCAATGGGTATTTTTAAGGCTGAGTTTGGCAGTTTCTTGATTAGTATGGGTGTGAGAGGCTAAGGGGGGGGGGGGAGAGGCAGGAGAATGGGGTTGAGAGAGAGAGATAGATCAGCCATGATTGAACGGCGGAGCAGACTTGATGGGCCAATTTGGCCTAACTCTGCTCCTGAAACTTATGAACTCACGAGTTAAAGCTTCCCAGCCTGGCAACGACCTGCCACTGGCAGAAGAGAAAGGAATACACAACGTTTCATTTGGAAGCCGTGCTTGGCAGGGGTGAGGGAGCCAGCTGGGTGGTGCATTGTGCTTGAAAGATTAAAAGGAATTTCATTCCTGAAGCTTTGAATGGAATCCAGCTGGGTTCGATGGCCTGGACCCCACCTCCCTTGGTGCCGTTGTTTGTGGTCAGCATGTCGCCAGGGCCGAGGAACTGCCAAGCAAAGGATCGTGACATTCGGCTGTTAAAAGAATCGTGAAGCCTGCAGATAGAGGCTGGAATGTAGCGCTGAGCTCAGTCATCAGCTATGATCTTATCGAATGATGCAGCAGGCATGACAGGCAGGTTGTTTCATCCCTGCCTTTATCTTGGATGTGTTTAGTTTAGTTTAGTTTAGTTTAAAGGTGGCACAGCAGCGGTAGAGTTGCTGCCTCACAAGCGCCAGAGACCCGGGTTCGATCCTGACTACGGGTGCTGAAATTGCGGAGTTTGTACGTCCTCCCCGTGAACTGTGTGGGCTTTCCCCGGGTGCTCCGGTTTCCTCCCACACTCCAATGTGGGGGGGGGGGGGGGGGGGGGGGCGCTTCAGCCACGTGCGACATACAGGTTTGTAGACTAATTGGCTTGGTCTAATTGTAAATTGCCACTAGTGTGTGCAGGATATTGTTAGTGTGCGGGGACCGCCAGTCAGCATGGACTCGGTGGGCCGAAGGGCCTGTTTCTGCGCTGTATCTCTACAGTCTACACACTCTAAAGTCTCAGTTAAAGTCTCAGCTGCTGCCCTTGTCAGGGGATGGATTTATTCTGAGGTTTCAACCACCAAGAATTAATCTCGCAAATAAATAAATATAACAAAATCTTCATTCCTTCCACCTTAAATAAATATGTATTTCATCTCGACAAGTCCGGTACCTACACTCGTTCTATTGATACTCAACTAGTACTGTACCTTGCATTAAATAGGAAGCTTCAGAGTCTAGAGTGATACAGTGGAAACAGGCCCTTCGGCCCAACTTGCCCATCATGCCCCATCTACAGTTTTGGTCTCCTAATTTGAGGAAGGACATTCTTGGTGTTGAGGGAGTAGGGAGTAGGTTCACCATGTTAATTCCCAGGATGGCGGGACTCTTTATATGATGAAAGAATGGGACATCTGGGCGTGTATGCACTGGAATTTAGAAGATAGATAGATAGATAGATAGATAGATAGATAGATAGATAGATAGATAGATAGATAGATAGATAGATAGATAGATAGATAGATAGATAGATAGATAGATAGATAGATATGCCTTTATTGTCATTCAGACCGAAGTCCGAACGAAATTGCAGCAGTCATACATACAATACAATAAAAACAACAATAAACACATATTAACATCCACCACAGTGAGTCCACCCAGCATCTCCTCACTGTGATGGAGGCAAAAGTCTTAGGTCTGCAGTCTCTTCCCTCCTCTTCTCCCTCTGCGCTGAGGCGATACCCCCCGGCCGATGTTACAATCAGTCCCGCGGCTCAAACACCGCGGCCCGGGGTGGTCGAAGCTGCCGCCCACCAATCCTGCAGACGCAGCCGCTGGCCCGCGGCCGAACCCCGGACTCAGGCCACCTCCGCCAGAACACCGTCCCAGCCACCCTCACGTGAGAGGATTTTATTGAAACATATAAGATTATTAAGGGTTTGGACACACTAGATGCAGGAAACATGTTCCCGATGTTGGGGGAGTCCAGAACAAGGAGCCACAGTTTAAGAATAAGGGGTAAGCCATTCAGAACGGAGTGGAGGAAAAACTTTTTCACACAGAGAGTTGTGAATTTGTGGAATTCTCTGCCTCAGAAGGCAGTGGAGGCCGATTGTTAGAGGCTTTCAAAAGAGAGTTAGATTTAGCTTTTAGGGCTAGCGGAATCAAGGGATATGGGGAGAAGGCAGGAACGGGGTACTGATTGTGGATGATCAGCTATGATCACATTGAATGCCGGTGCTAGCTCGAAGGGCCGAATGGCCTACTCCTGCACCTATTGTCTATGTATCTATGTATACACTAGTCTCACCTGCTTGCATTTGCCCTGTATACCTCCAAACCTGTGTATTCCATATACCTTTCCATATGTTTTTTAAAATGCTGCAATAGTCCCAGCCTCAACTACCTCCTCCGGCAGATCGTTCCATACACCCACCACCATTCTTTGTGTGAATAAGTTGTCCCTCAATCTTTAAATCTTTCCTCCCTCACCTTAAACCTATGTCCTCTGGTCCTCAGTTCCCCTTGCTCTAGGCAAGATACTCTGTGCATCTATCCGATCTATTCCTCTCATGATTTTGTACACCTCTATAAGATCACCCCTCATCCTCCTGCGCTCCAAGGAATAGAGTCCCAGCTGCCTGAGGGTTTGGTTCCAATTGATCCCAATTGGAAATCAGCTTTGATTATGGAGAAAAATTATTACACTGACGAGAAGCCACATTAATCTACAAACTGCGTAGGGAGGAACTGCAGATGCTTGCTTACACTGAAGTTGGACACAAAGTGCTGGAGTAGCTCAGAGGGCCAGGCAGCTTCTCTGGAGAGAAGAAACAGGTGACGTTGCGGGTTGAGACCCTACTTCAGACTGAGAGTCTGAAGAACTCAGATGGTTATGGTGGTGCAGCGGTAGAGTTGCTGCCTAATAGCCCTGTCCCACGGTACGAGTTCATTCCAAGAACTCTCCCGAGATTAAAAAAAAAATCAAACTCGAGGTAAGCACGGAGAATGAACGTAGCGGGTACGTCGGAGCTCGGGGACGTCTCTTAGCGGCTCGTAACGCTAACGGCAGGTACTCAGGAAGACGCGCTAACGGCAGGTAAGCACGGGAAGACTCGCGAAGATTTTTCAACGTGATGAAAAATGTCCACGAGAGCCCTGAGTACCGACGAGCGGCCATTACCGTAAATCTCCAAGTTCGAATCAGGGCAAACTCGGGAGAGCTCTTGGAATGAACTCGTACCGTGGGACAGGACCCGGGTTCGATCCCGACTACGGGTGCTGTCTGCATGGAGTTTGTACGTTCTCCCCGTGACCTGCGTGGGTTTTTCTCTGAGATCTTCGGTTCCCTCCCACATTTTATAGACATACAGGTTTGTAGGTTAATCGGCTTGTTGTAAATAAATGTAGAAATTGTCCCTAGTGGAGAGTGTTAATGTGCGGTGATCGCTGTTCGGCGCGGACCCGGTGGGCCGAAGGGCCTGTTTCCGTGCTGTATCTCTAATCTAAACTAAGAGTCAGGATAAAGGGAAACGATAGCTATAAACATGTCTGTAACTCATTCACACCGAGCCCGCAGCTAACAATGGCCTGTTTCCTTTATCATCGCTACTGATTTTGCATATCTCTCATTAATTTGTTCCATATCTCTCCACATCACCGTCTATATCTCTTGTTTGCCCTTATCCTCCGACTCTCAGTCTGAAGAAGGGTCTCGACCCGAAACGTCACAGATTCCTTTTCTCCAGAGATGCTGCCTGACCCGTTGAGCTGCTACAGCTTTTTGTGTCAATCATCTCAAAACCGTTCAGAATTCGTTATCCCTCCAGAAAATGATGCCTGATTTTAATTCTAGTTTTCCCATTAGTCGCTGAATAATTATGATATTAGCATTAAGTGCTTTCACCCATCCACATCGGAGACGTTTGACATTTTACCGTGCTTGATTGAACACCATTATGATGCAACAAGCGTGTAAGTAAGTAAGTAAGTTTATTGGCCAAGTATTCACATACAAGGAATTTGCCTTGGTGCTCCGCCCACAAGTAACAACATGACATACAGTGACAGTTACGAATGACTCAGAAAACACTAAACATTAATAATAATAAAACATTAATGATAAAACACCATTGATCAAGCATGTGAACAAACAAAATACCAGATCAAAAGGAGGCTACAGATTTTTGGCTGTGGAGTAGAGCAACTACTCGTGGATAAAAACTGTTTTTATGTCTGGCTGTGGCAGCTTTGACAGTCCGGAGTCGCCTTCCAGAGGGAAGTGATTCAAAGAGTTTGTGGCCAGGGTGAGAGGGGTCAGAGATGATCTTGCCCGCTCGCTTCCTGGCCCTTGCAGTGTACAGTTCGTCAATGGAGGGAAGGTTGCAGCCAATAACCTTCTCTGCTGATCGGACGATTCGCTGCAGCCTCCGGAGAAACGTTTGCAAAGTTTTCTGCACTGCCCACAAGCTGCCAATGAGTGAATAACATCATGGATAGACAGAACAAGCAGGAGTAAAGGGCCTGTCCCACTTGGGAGTCATTTACTCGACATTATTCATACTTCACAATGCAGCGCGCATGGCGTGCATTACGTGCGCATGGTGTGTATTACGCGCGCATGGTGTGTATTACGTGCGCATGGTGTGTATTACGTGCGCATGGTGTGTATTACGTGCGCATGGTGTGTATTACGTGCGCATGGTGTGTATTACGTGCGCATGGCGTGTATTACGTGCGCATGGCGTGTATTACGTGCGCATGGTGTGTATTACGTGCGCATGGTGTGTATTACGTGCGCATGGCGTGTATTACGTGCGCATGGTGTGTATTACGTGCGCATGGTGTGTATTACGTGCGCATGGCGTGTATTACGTGCGCATGGCGTGTATTACGTGCGCATGGCGTGTATTACGTGCGCATGGCGTGTATTACGTGCGCATGGTGTGTATTACGGGCGCATGGTGTGTATTACGCGCGCATGGTGTGTATTACGCGCGCATGGTGTGTATTACGCGCGCATGGTGTGTATTACGTGCGCATGGCGTGTATTACGTGCGCATGGTGTGTATTACGTGCGCATGGTGTGTATTACGAGCGCATGGTGTGTATTACGTGCGCATGGTGTGTATTACGTGCGCATGGCGTGTATTACGTGCGCATGGTGTGTATTACGTGCGCATGGTGTGTATTACGTGCGCATGGTGTGTATTACGAGCGCATGGTGTGTATTACGCGCGCATGGTGTGTATTACGCGCGCATGGTGTGTATTACGCGCGCATGGTGTGTATTACGCGCGCATGGTGTGTATTACGTGCGCATGGCGTGTATTACGTGCGCATGGTGCCTGGTGACGGAGGCAGTGACGCGTGGTCGCGTGCCGCTCCCCAGGATTTTGGGATGCACGAAATCTTCACGCGCCACCTGCGTGATGCGCAAATGGCGCCCAAGTGGGACAGGCTCTAACTCTGCGGGTCTATTCTTGGTGCCACCGTTGAAGAATCCAAACAAACCAAGTATCTTGGCATCAAATTGCAGAATGATCTGCGTTGGAATGGTCAGACTCATCGTGCAACGGTGAAAGCAACAGGTGTCCTAAACTTCCTGAGGCGCAACTTTCATCATTGTTCAACTTCTGCCAAGGAGAAGCTATACTTCACCCTCGTTAGACCACAATTGGACTACGCAGTTGCAGCATGGGACCCATACACAAATAAAAACATTTCTTCCATCGAACGTGTCCAAAGACAAGCAGCTCGATTTGTTACTAACACCTATGAGAGAGAAGCGAGTGTCACCAAACTTCTGAATTCTCTGGTCGTGGTGGAACCCTCTCCAAGACAGACGTGAAGCTCACCGCTTGACCTGTTTTTACAAAATGTTAAATGGTCAGCTCGACATAGATTACAAGACCTACACCAAACCCAAACCAATTAGGAGCAGACGATGCAATTTGAGATCCCAGCTACAAAGACAGATGTGTACAGCAATTCGTTCTTCCCCCGCACAATTAAAGCATGGAATAATCTCCACCCAACTATAGTTACCCAACCAGATGCAACTAAATTTAAAGTAGCTCTTTCTTCCCAAAAACCCTTTCTGGCTTAAGCCCTCCCTCCACCACCTCCAGTTTAAATTCCATTTGGAATATTTTGGAGGACCAAGACACCAAGAACCGAGAACCAAGCAGCATCTCTGGAGAAAAGGAAGAGGCGACGTTTCGCGTCGAGAACCTTCTCCAGTCTGAAGAAGGGTCGAGACCCGAAACATCACCTGTCCCTTTTCTCCAGAGATGCTGTCTAACCCGCTGACTTACTCCAGCTTTTTCTGTCTATCTTCAGTTTAAACCAGCATCTGCGCTTCCTTCCTGCACGAATGGCATCATGGTTTGGGAACAGCTCCATCCAAGACCGCAAGAAATTGCAGAGAATTGTGGACGCAGCCCAGACCATCACACAAACCAACCTCCCTCCCATTGACTCCATCTACACCTCACGTTGCCTCGGCAAGGCCAGCAGCATCATCAAGGTCCAGTATCACTCCGGCTACTCCCTCTTCTCCCCTCTCCCATCAGGAAAGAGGTACCGAAGTGTGAAAACGCACACCTCCAGATTCAGGGAGAGCTTCTTCCCAGCTGTTATCAGGCAACTGAACCATCCTATCATCAACTATAGAGCAGTCCTGACCTACTATCAACCTCATTGGAGACCCCTCAGTCTTTAATCAGGATTGCCTTTTTCCTGTTTCTTTACCCTGTGGACAGCTTGATTGTAATCAGAAGATAGACACAAAGTGCTGGAGTAACTCAGCGGGACCAGGCATGTATAGTCTTTCAGTTAACTAGTTAGCATGCAACAAAAAGCTTTCCACTGTACCTCAGTACAATAAACTAAACTGAACCGCTAGCCTGCTCCACCTCTCCCTATACCTCAGGCCATCGAATCCTGGTAACATCCTCGTAAATCTTCTCCGCACCCTTTCCAACTTGACAACATCGAGCTTGCAGCGGAGGCAGAACAGCGGGGCTGGAGAGCTAAGATCTGCCCGGTAGAAGTTTGATGGCGAGGATTCGTGGCAACATCTACCTTAAGACTGATGAAGGACCTGGGGGATCAGTGGACGAGCCCTACGTCAGGCCATCAAAGAAACTGCACGAAGGCACACAAAAATGCTGGAGAAACTCAGCGGGTGCAGCAGCATCTATGGAGCGAAGGAGATGGGCAACGTTTTGGGCCGAAACCCTTCTTCAGACTGATGTGGGGGGGGCGGGGAGAAGAGAGGAATAAGGAGGAGGAGCCCGAGGGCTGAGGAAGGGGAGGATACAGCAAGGGCTAACAAAATTGGGAGAATTCAATGTTCATGCCCCCAGGATGCAGACTCCCCAAGCGGAATATGAGGTGCTGTTCCTCTAATATCCGGTGTTGCTCACTCTGGCCATGGAGGAGACCCAGGACAGAGAGGTCGGATGGGGAATGGGAGGGGGAGTTGAAGTACTGAGCCACCGGGAGATCAGCTTGGTTAATGTGGACCGAGCGGAGGTGTTCGGCGAAACGATCGCCCAGCCTCCGCTTGGTCTCCCCGATGTAGATCAGCTGACATCTAGAGCAGCGGATGCAATAGATGAGGTTGGAGGAGATGCAGGTGAACCTCTGTCGCACCTGGAACGACTGCTTGGGTCCTTGAATGGAGTCGAGGGGGGAGGTAAAGGGGCAGGTGTTGCATCTCTTGCGGTTGCAAGGGAAAGTGCCCGGGGAGGGGGTGGTATGGGAGGGAAGGGAAGAATTGATGAGGGAAACGGGAGGGAAGGGAAGAATTGACCAGGGAAACAGTACAGGTGGCAGAGCGGAATAGCCAGTGGCTCTGGCTGAAGAGGAAAGACCCCATTTAGTCTCCCAAATAACCGACTAGACAGATGCAGAGGGGGGTGGTCCTGGGACGCCAGAATGCACCACTGAGCCGACTGGAGACGTCGTGGGTTCAATCAGCAAAACGTCAATGAAAGTAGGTGCCCACTTGATAACCCCAATGACGTGTCTCCCTAGCCTTTCTCAACATCGGAGGAGCATAGGTGAGTGCAGAAGGCTCCCATCACCATCGGGAGAAAGCTGATACTTGGCACTTTGGACTTTTAACATCTAGTCCTGTGTATTTGTAAACATTTCCTAAAGCATGGTGGCCAAAACTGAAGGCAATACAGTCTGAAGTCGGGAGAAGGGTCTCAACCAGAAACGTCACCCATTCCTTCTCTCCAGAGATGCTGCCTGTCCCGCTGAGTTACTCCAGCATTTTGTGTCTATCTTCAGTTTAAACCAGCATCTGCAGTTCCTTCTTCCTATGCAATACTCTCAATGTGGTCTCACCAACATCGTATACAACTGTAACATGACATACTCAATACTTGAACTGATGAAGGCCAATGTACTGAAAGCCGAACGATAAGTCTTTTCCTGCCTTTCCTGTCAATAACCTCTTCTCTGGGGAAAGAGACCACACATACACTGTAGAGTACACATCGGCTGAGTAAGATTTTTATAATTACTTCATCTTTTTTTTTGTCTTTCTTGTTGCTTCAAGAGTTGATGCTCTTTAATCTCGGTGGCAACAGCATCTGATCAATTAGATATTGATATCCAGTGAAACACATTACAACAGACATCTAAACAAAGTCAACTTAGCTAAAGTGATCTGTGTCAATAGACAATAGATTATAGACAATAGGTGCAGGAGTAGGCCATTCGGCCCTTCTATCTATCATTCTGTATTTATACTGTATTTTGTAATAGATAGATAGATAGATAGATAGATAGATAGATAGATAGATAGATAGATAGATAGATAGATAGATAGATAGATAGATAGATAGATAGATAGATAGATAGATAGATAGATAGATAGATAGATAGATGGATAGATGGATGGATGGATGGATGGATGGATGGATGGATGGATGGCTGGATGGCTGGACTGGCTGGCTGGCTGGCTAGCTGGCTAGCTCGCTCGCTCGCTCGCATCGCTCGCTCGCTCGACTAGCTCGCTCGCTAGCTCTAGATCGCTAGACTCGATAGATAGATAGATAGATAGATAGATAGATAGATAGATAGATAGATAGATGCAGGAGTAGGCCATTCGGCCCTTCGAGCCAGCACCGCCATTCAATGTGATCACGGCTGATCATCCACAATCAGTACCCCGTTCCTGCCTTCTCCCCATATCCCCTGACTCCACTATTTTTAAGAGCCCTATCTAGCTCTCCCTTGAAAGCATCCAGAGAACCAGCCTCCACCGCCCTCTGAGGCAGAGAATTCCACAGACTCACCACTCTCTGTGAGAAAAAGTGTTTCCTCATCTCTGTTCTAAATGGCTTACTCCTTATTCTAGAATGTCCTGACACATTTAAACTGTGCATTCAACTCTTTGGCCGAAGGAATTAGGACAGATTCCTTCATCTGGTACCTTGCAGCCACATAGTGGTCTAGAATTTACAGTTTAACATTCTGTAGATGGGTTTATGTCATAAGGTCATAAGTCATTGGAGTAGATTTAGGCCATTTGGCCCAACTCCGCCATTCAATCATGGCTGATCTATCTCTCATTCCTAATCCAATTCTCCTGCCTTCTCCCCATAACCTCTGATACCTGTCATGATCACAAATCTATCTATCTCTGTCTTAGAAATATCCACTGATGGCCTCCACAGCCTTCTGTGGCAAAGAATCCCATAGATTCACCACCCTCTGACTAAAGATATTTCTCCTCATCTCCTTCCTAAAAGAATGTCCTTTAATTCTGAGGCTATGACCTCTAATACTAGACCCTCCCACTAGTGGAAACATCCTCTCCACGTCCATCATGTTTCTACATTGCTTCCATAGGAGGTCACTTGATATTTGAATCAATGTATGCATGCCGGAAGTGGGGGCGCTGTTGACAGCTGCGGCTCGACTGCAGTCCATCTGTTTTTACTTTTTTTGTTGTTTTCTTTTGTCTTGTTTTGGTTAAATTTTAGTTTATTAGGTTGTGTATATGTGTGGGGGGGGGGGGGGGGGAAACATGTTTTTTTGTCTCTTCCTTCGGGGGAATGCGACTTTTTCTTGTCGTATCCCCCTTCTCTGCCTCCGTCTGCGCTGATGCCTAATGGCGGAGCTGGCAGCCTCCAACTGCGACCGACCTCGAGGCTCCGGAGGCAGAGCCAGCCAGGACTTACCAACGCGAGGCTGGCCGAATTCGGAGCTGTGGCGGCCTTCCGGCGTTCTGTTGGCGGCGGCCCGACTCGGGGCTGAGGCGGTGCTCCGGTGGCAGCGGCCCGACTCGGGGCTGAGACAGTGCTCCGGTGGCGGTGGCCTGGCTTCGGGGCTTCGGGGCTTCGGGGCTGCGGCGGCGTTCCGGCGTTCCGGCGGCGGCGACCTGAATTCGGGGTTCGGCCGCGGGCCAGTGGACGACATCGTCGGGAACTCGCAGGTCACAGGTTGGTGACCTGTTTTTCCGGAGCTCCCACAACTACAGCTGCGTCAGCTGGACTGGAGGGCGGCAGCTTCGGCAGCTTCAACCACCCCGGGCCACGGGGCTTGAACCGGCCCGTTCGCGGAGCTCGGTTGAGCCGCGGGACTTACTCACCATCATCCGGCGGGGTCACAACAACGGAAGCCTGGATCGCCTCAGCGCAGAGGGAGAATAAGGAGGGAAGAGACAGTGACTTTAAGACTTTTGCCTCCATCACAGTGAGGAGGTGCCTGGTGAACTCACTGTGGTGGATGTTAATTTGTGTTTATTGTGTGTTTTGTTATTTATTATTATATGTATGACTGCAGGCAACGACATTTCGTTCAGACCGATAAGTCTGAATGACAATAAAGGAATCCGATCCAATCCAATCCATCCATCCAATGCTGACTAATAGATCCCATCCCATCTATCTATTGAAAGTTCCTTATCTATATCTCTGTATATCACCATCTATATCTCTCAGTCTGAAGAAGAGTCTCGACCTGAAACGTTACCTTTACTTCTGAGATGCTGCCTGAGCCGCTGAGTTACTCCAGCTTTATGTGCCTATCCCTATCTGAAACATCATCTGTCCATTTCTCTCCTCTGACTTAGTTTAGTTTAGAGATACAGCGTGGAAATAGGCCCATCGGCCCACCAAGTCCACGCCGACCAGCGATCCCCGCACACTAACACTATCCGACACACACTAAGGACAATTTACAATTGTACCCAGCCAATTAGCCGAGAAACCTGCACGTCTTTGGAGTGTGGGAGGAAACCGAGCACCCGTGGAAAACCCACGTGGTCACGGGGAGAACGTACAAACACCACACAGACAGCGCCCGTAGTCAGGCTCAAACCCGGGACTCTGGTGCTATAGAGTCACGCAGCATGAAAACAGGTCCATTGGCCCAAATTGCCCACACCGACCAACATGCCCCATCCACACCAGTCCCACCTGCCGGCGTTTGGCCCATATCCCTCTACACCTATCCTATCCCTGCATCTGTCTAAATGTTTCTAAAACATTGTGATAGTCCACTCCCAACTTTGTTATTTGTACAGAGAAAATGTACAAATGTATCCATGCTGTGTTTCTGCTTTACAGCGCCAGAGACCCGGGTTCGATCCTGACTACGGGCGCTGCCTGTGTGGAGTTTGTATGTTCTCACCGTGACCTGCGTGGGTTTTCTCCGGGTTGTCCAGTTTCCTCCCACACTCCAAAGACGTACAGGTTTGTAGGTTAATTTTCTTCGGTAAGAATTGTAAATTGTCCCCAGTGTGTGTAGGATAGTGTTAGCGTGCGGGGTGGTGCGGACCAGGTGGGCCAAAGGGGCCTGTTTCCTTGCTTGATCTCTAGACTAAACTAAAATAAACTTCAGGAGTACAGTTATCATAGAGTCATAGAGTGATACAGTGTGAAAAACAGGCCCTTCGGCCCAACTCGCGCACACCGGCCAACATGTCCCAGCTACACTAGTCCCACCTGCCTGCGCTTGGTCCATATCCCTCCAATCCTGTCCTATCCATGTACCTGCCTAACCGTTCCTTAAACGTTGGGATAATCCCAGCCTCAACTACCTCCTCTGGCAGCTTGTTCCATACACCCTGCACGTGTCATAATCAGTCATGTTGAACAACTCTGCCGTTAAGTCTGCTAAAGGGTTAGCGGGAAAGGCTTGCGTACAATATGAGCAGAGCTGTGGTTTTGCAATGATTTGCAAGGAATCAATTTAATCAAGGAGTCTTGATAAAACCGTAAATTGCAAAGGGAAGCTTGACTGATTTATAAACGTCAGTGAAACGTTAGTAGTGAATTACAACACCAAGCCGAAATATCTTTGATAAATTAATTCACTTTTACTAAGCTTGGTAATCCAAATACCATTTTTCATCCCTTTCTCCAAAAGACACATCTTCACAGATATGTGAATGAATGGATAAGTTTATTGGCCAAGTATTCACATACAAGGAAGTTGCCTTGGTGCTCTGCCCGCAAGTGACAACATGACATACAGTGACAGTTAGGAAACATAGAAAATAGGTCCAGGAGTAGGCCATTCGGCCCTTCGAGCCTACACCGCCATTCAATGGCTGATCATCCAACTCAGTATCCTGTACCTGCCTTCTCTCCATACCCCCTCATCCCTTTAGCCACAAGGGCCACATCTAACTCCCTCTTAAATATAGCCAATGAACTGGCCTCAACTACCTTCTGTGGCAGAGAATTCCAGAGATTCCAGAGAATGACACATAAAACACTAAACATTAATAATAAAACATTATCGTCTAAACATGTGAATTAAAATAAAATATCAGAACAAAGGGAGGCTACAGATTTTTGGTTAATGAGTAGAGCAACTACTCGTTTTTATGTCTGGCTGTGGCAGCTTTGACAGTCCGGAGTCGCCTTCCAGAGGGAAGTGATTTAAAGAGTTTGTGGCCAGGGTGAGAGGGGTCAGAGATGATCTTGCCCGCTCGCTTCCTGGCCCTTGCAGTGCACAGTTCATCAATGGAGGGAAGGTTGCAGCCAATAACCTTCTCTGCTGATCGGACGATTGGCTGCAGCCTCCGGGTGTCGTGCTTGGTGGCTGAGTCAAACCAGACCATGATGGAGAAGGTGAGAATAGACTCTACGATGGCCGTGTAGAATTGGACCATCATTGCCTGTGGCAGATTGTGCTTCCTCAGCTGCCGCGGGAAGTACATCCTCTGTTGGGCCTTTTTGACTGTGGAGTCAATGGTGGCCTCCATTTAAGGTCCTTGGAGATGAGGGTTCCCAGGAACTTAAAAGACTCCACAGAAGTGACTGTGGTGTTGTTGATGGTGAGTGGGGTGAGGGGAAGGGGAGCTCTCCTAAGGTCTACAATCAATTCCACTGTCCAAATCGGACTCTCCGTAGTATCCGGTCATCATGAAATGACATGGAGGTAGAAGAGGAAGTGTTTTATTGACGAGCGAAGTTGGTGCAGATTTTGAGAGGTTAGGGTCAAAAAGGTCATCGGTCATATGTGATAGGAGTAGAATTAGGCCATTCGGCCCATCAAGTCTACTCTGCCATTCAATCGTGGCTGATCTATCTCTCCCTCCTAACCCCATTCTCCTGCCTTCTCCCCATAACCCCTGACACCCGTACTGATCAAGAATCTATCTACCTAGACCTTAAAAATATCCATTGATGTGGCCTCCACCACCTTCTGTGGCAAAGAATTCCACAGATTCACCACCCTCTGACCAAAGACATTCCTCCTCGTCTCCTTCCTAAAATAACGTCCTTTAATTCTGAGGCTGTAATAGAGGGGAATTATTAACACTACCCAAGGATATCAATAAAAGATTTGCTCAATTTTACCAGAATCTATATACATCTAAAACGTCAATAGACAATAATAAAGTCTCAGAATTTCTGGATAATTGTAATCTCCCTCAATTAGAACTGAGGGAACAAGAGGAACTGGGAGCACAAATTACGTCTAAGGAGATAGAAGACACAATAAACACACTTAAGAATGGAAAAACACCAGGACCAGACGGATTCAGTAATGAATTCTATAAATCCTTTTATGACATAGTTACTCCACGCCTACAGAAAATGTATACATATGCTTTTAAAGAGCAAAGATTACCTGAAACATTAGCAGAATCAACGATCACATTAATACTTAAAAAAGATAAAAATATAGAAGAACCAGGTTCATATAGAGCTATTACTCTGTTAAATACGGATCAAAAAATAATAGCGAAAACACTAGCCAGAAGACTAAGCAGGTATGTTAGTAGATTAATAAATGAGGATCAAACAGGATTTATACCTAAGAGACATTCATTCAATAACTTGAGACGCTTGCTTAACATAATGCACTCACATAAATCTCATGACCAAGAGTTATCTATCATTTCACTGGACGCAGAAAAAGCGTTTGATCAAGTAGAATGGGATTATATGATTAAAGTATTGCAAAAATTCCAAATAGGAGAGAACTTCATCACATGGATAAAATTATTATATAACAAACCCACGGCTAGAATACTAACTAATAATATACTATCCACGAAATTTGAATTATCAAGGGGTAATAGACAAGGATGTTCATTATCACCGCTGTTATTTGCTTTGGTAATTGAACCCCTTGCTGAAAAAATAAGAACACACCCGGATATTTATGGTTATAATACAAAACACTCAAATAACATAATATCTTTATACGCCGATGATGTACTATTGTACATCACAAAACCACAAATTAGTATACCAAACATATTAAATTTAATTGAAGACTTTGGATCCTTCTCAGGATATAGAATAAACTGGAACAAAAGTGAAATTATGTCGATAAAACCAAAAGACTCAACACACCTCCGGAAATTCCCCTTTAAAATAGCCACAGAAAAATTCAAATATTTGGGAATTGAAATTACTAGAAACTACCATGATATGTTTAAAGCCAATTATAATCCATTACTTAAGAAACTAAATAATTTGATTAAATTCTGGAAAACACTTCCGATGTCCCTAATAGGCAGAATAAACGCTATAAAAATGATCTTTCTACCACAAATCCTATACCTATTTCAATCAATACCTATATATCTCCCAAAAAAGTTTTTCACAAAATTGGACTCAGACATTACAAATTTTATATGGGATTATAAATCCCATAGAATACAAAGAGCACACCTTAATAAACGAAAAGAGTGGGGGGGTCTAGCGCTCCCTAACTTTATGTATTATAATTGGGCAGTAAATATTAAAAATATGATTCACCTGCTGGACAATTCTGCCCAGCAGGTGGACTGGATTGTAATGGAAAGAGAGGACTGCTCTCCGTGTAATATAGGAGTGACTCTCCTCTCACCAATACATCTGAATAACAAAAATTATAATAAAAATCCAATTATACATAGCACAATTAGAACATGGAAACAAATAAAACAGAACCTAAAATTAAGAAACCTATCTCTTTTAATACCAATAGTTAATAATCCATCGTTTAAACCATCAATTATAGACAAATCATTTATACAATGGGAAAGAATGGGAATCAAAATGCTCGGAGATCTGTATGAATTGGGAAAATTACTATCATTTCAACAACTACAACTGAAATATAATTTGAAAAATAATCAATATTTTAAATATCTTTAAATTCGTGATTATCTGAAAAAATATACAAAAGACTATCATAATATGCCTACAGACTTACTGGATGAAGCAATGAAGACAAAGGCGGAATCAGCGAATCTAATATCGTACTTATATAACATCATCTTAAACATAGAAATACCCACAACAGATGGAATTAGAAGAGACTGGGAACAAGAATTAGCTATAAAAATTTCAAAAGAGAGCTGGGATAATCACTTACTACAGGTGCATAAATGTTCGATCAACGTACGACATACTCTCATCCAATTCAAAACATTACATAGACTATATTATTCCAAAACTAAAATAAATAAACTCTTCCCTAATGTCTCACCCATCTGTGATAAATGTCTGTGTCAAGAAGCTACCATAGCGCATTCTTTCATTTTTTGTACAAAAATACAAAAATTCTGGAATGAAATATTTGACATCTTTACAAAATTAATTAAAATAAAACTGGTACCAAAACCAGAATGGATTATTTTTGGAATATCGGAAGGTAACCCTGAATTAAACGTGTTTCAGAAGAATTTACTCAATTACGGGCTAATAATGGGAAAAAAGCTCATACTTAAATTCTGGAAAAATGCGCCCACACCAACAATAAAAATGTGGATATGAAATATGTTTGAAACACTACATCTGGAAGAGATGAGATTCCTCTTAGCAGGCAAAGCAGACCATTTCCAAAAGACGTGGTCTACATTTTTGGAATTATTATAAGCATAAGGTGCAACAGTAATTAAAAATAAATAAATAAATAAATAAATAAATAAAAGGTACCAGGATCTGGTAACGGGGTGTAAAAACAAAACAAAAAAAAACAAAACAACAAAATAACAAAAACAGACTTGGTTGGTAGTCCCCTTTCTGCGGAGTTTAATGTTACAATAGAGCGATTGTTTCTCCTTTCTTTTTCCTTCTTTTCTAGGCACTTCTTTCTTTCTTTACTTCCTTCTCTAACTTCTTTTCTAAGGGGCTTTCTTTTCTCAACACTCTCTTGCACCTTCACGACTCTTGCGCACTTTCTTTACTTTCTTTACTTCTATCATTTTCTTAAAGCTCAAAAAATGAAGCAGTACAAAAAATGTATTAAGACATATGTGTTGTGCAGTATTGTAATTTACCGTACTTCTAATAAAAAAAATTTAATTTAAAAAAAATAATAATAATTCTGAGGCTGTGATCTCTAGTCCTGGACTCTCTCACCAGTGGAAGCATCCTCTCCACATCCAATCTATCGAGTAACAGAATGTTTAGTTTCGTTACTGGTTTAAGATACAGCGCGGGAACAGGCCATTCGGATCCCATGTGATCTAACCTTCCAGGTGTCATGGGGTTATGGGGAGAAGGCAGGAGAATGGCGTTAGGAGGGAGAGATAGATCAGCCCTGATTGAATGGCGGAGTAGGCTTGATGGGCCGAATGGTCTAATTCTGCTACTATCACTAATGAACATATTAAGGTTTTACTTGCTATGTTTGCCTGTGTTTATGTGTTTAGTGGAAGCTTAGTTTAGTTTACTTTGGAGGTACAGCGCGGAAAATGGTCCACCAAGTCCGCACCGACCAGCGATCCCCGTGCACTAACACTGTTCTACATTCACTGGGGATAATTTTACATTTATACCAAGATGATTAACCTACAAACCTGTACGTCTTTGGAGCGTGGAAGGAAACCGGAGATCCCAGAGAAAACCCACACACGGGGACAACAAAGAAACATAGACAATAGGCAGGAGTGGGCCATTCGGCCCTTCGAGCCTGCACCGCCATTCAATATAATCAAGGCTGATCATCCAACTCAGTATCCTGTACCTGCCTTCTCTCCATACCCCATGATCCCTTTAGCCACAAGGGCCACATCTAACTCCCTCTTGTAAGTTATTGGGGCAAATCCTCCAAAATAATGGAAGAACTCAGATAAGGACATGGATATTTTAAAAAGACAGATTTGCTGGCTGCAACGGAAAAAAACCCCAATCCACAGAAAGAATCAGTTTCAAGTTTCAAACCTGTCTGGCCTGTGGACTTGGGCATCACACAACTAAGCAAATGGTGTGGGCAGGAAAGGCTGAGACGGAGATAACAAGATTATCTTGGAAACACAAAGGAAGGAACCAAGCCTCAGCAGACGGTGGTAAACAGGCCAGCAGCAAGCACAATCACCATCTTGGATGACCCATCCATCGAGACAATAGGAGCCCATCCAGGCGATGGGATAACGATCAGGCTGAGGGATCATGACATCAGCAAACCCCTTATCATCGGAAGCCTATTGTTCATGCCAGATCGAAACTGGGAATCATCAAAAGAACCCTTTTATCCAGAGGACCACCTGGGGGTTTCAAAGGAAGCTCAGGTATAAAAGCCGGAGTCAAGCCAGAACTCGCTCTCTTTCTGCTCTGCTGGACAGCTCGTGAGCCTGCATCGACCTAAGCTGTGAGTATCCCGGTGACCTGGTGAAATTCCCGAAATAGGATAGAGGTTGAGAAAATAAAGAGAAAGGGGGGTAAAATTGTGTAAAGTAAGTTTTACGACGTGCCCGATAGTTTTCCGTCCATAGTCTTAGTTTAAAGCATAAGTTTAGCCACGTATTATGTAGTGTTGGTGAGATTCGATTTCTCATTGTTTAATAAAGCCTGTAAATTTTAGACTTGCTTTGAGTCCATCTTGGTTTCTGTTTTCTCTCATCAGCACACTCTGGTCAATTCAACCTTTTTATCATATCCCACCATAATTCCGAGGTCTAGAACCTAGGGGAATCCCTTTTGTTGTATTCTCTCTCTTGGAAACCGCTCGAGTGGAGTGGTGACCGTTTGACCCTCCGACAAGGGAGAGAATAACTCGGGCAGTTGGGCCCGAAGTGTAGTAAGGGGAAACGCAAAACCCCTACACTCTTAAATATAGCCAATGAACTGGCCTCAACTACCTTCTGTGGCAGAGAATTCCACAGATTCACCACTCTCTGTGTGAAAAATATTTTCCTCTACTCGATCCTAAAAGATTTCCCCCTTATCCTTAAACTATGGCCCCTTGTTCTGGACTACCCCAACATCGGGAACAATCTTCCTGCATCTAGCCTGTCCAACCCCTTATGAATTTTGTAAGTTTCTATAAGATCCCCCCTCAATCTTCTAAATTCTAGCGAGTACAAACTCCCTACCGGCAGCGCCCGCCCGTAGCCCGGGTCTCTGGCGCTGTAAGCGCTGTGAGGCAGCAACTCTACCGCTGCGCCACTGTGCTTCCCTAGGTAAGGAATTTACTCCCATTGGTTCAGTAAGGTCAGTAAATGGAGGTCATAGATCGAATTTAGAGACTGCGGGCACTGGAATCCTGAGCAAAGCACAAAGTGCTGCAGTAACTCGGTGGGTCAGGCAGCGTTTAGGGTGGCACGGTGGCACTGCAGTAGATTTGATGCCTCACAGCGCCAGAGACCCGGATTTGATCCTGACTACGGGCGCTGTCTGTACGGAGTTTGTACGTTCTGCCTGTGACCGCTCTGGTTTCCTCCGACACTCCAAAGACGGGCGATCATTGATCGGCACGAACTCGGTGGATGAAGGGCTTATTTCCATGCAATATCTCTAAACTAAACTAAACTAAACTATACAGCACAACACAGGAACAGGCCCTTGGGCACTCAATGTCTGTGCCGAACATGGTACCAAGTGTACTCCGACATAGTGTACGAAGTGATGGCTGGTTGGCGCAGACTTGGTGGGCCGAAGGGCCTGTTTCCACACTGTATCCCAAAACTCTAAAGCCGAAAGATAGGATTGAAGGGCCTGTCCCGCTATACGAGTTCACCCAAGAGCTCTCCCGAGTTTAAAAAAAAATCAAACGCGTGGTAAGCACGGAGAATGTACGTAGCGGGTACGTGGAGCTCAGGACGTCTCTTAGCGGCTCGTAACGCTAACGGCAGGTACTCGGGAAACGCGGTAAGCTCTTGAAGGTTTTTCAACATGTTGAAAAATAGCCACGAGAGCCCCGAGTACCTCCAGCGGGACAGGCCCTTAAACCTTTCACAGTTCTGTTGTGTTCCATCTTCTATTTCAAATCTGTACATTGTTGTGTGTAGGAAGGAACAGCAGATGCTGGTTTAAACCAAAGATAGACACAAAAAGCTGGAGTATCTCTGCAGGACAGGCCATGTCTCTGGAGAGAAGGAGTGGGCGACACATTTCGGGTTGAGACCCTTCTTCAGACTGAGAGTCAGGTGAAAGGGAAACGAGAGATCTAGACGAGAAGGAGAGATATAGAACAAGAGAATGAAAGATATGCAAAAAAGTAACGATGATAAAGGAAACAAGCCATTGTTAGCTGTGGGATAAGTGCAAATGAATTAAGGGCCTGTCCCACTTGCATGCGATTGCGTGCGTTTGGTGTGACCAACCGGAAGCGGAGGTCGCGCAAAGTTTGCGCTGTTCACGCTAAGTTCACGCTAAGTACGCGCTAAGTTCACGCGTGACGTCATTTACGTTATGCTTACAAATCAGCTGGGCAGGAGGCGGGCCGACTGAATTTGGGCTTTCGCACGGCGTCGGGCTGTGATGTCATCACGCAATGGCACGACGTCAAGACGCTGCGTACGACCGCAATGCGCCTGCGTGTGTATGCGGGCCGACAGGCCGTTGGCGCGCAAAGATTTTGGTCACTGCAGGAATTTCAGAGCCCCGCTTGATGTCGGGCCCAGCGACGCACAACTCCATACCCCTCTGCGCTTCTAAGTGGGACTGGCCCCGCGCGGCCATACGGTGCCCGTACGCCTCAAGTGACCATGAGGTTTGCAAGCCAAGGTCGCGTAAGTGGGACAGGCCCTTTACAGACGATGAGACTCAACAAGGCAAATTTAGAACTGGTACAATGACTCGGGTGTGGAAGGAACGGAGAGAGAGGGAAAGCAAGGGTTACTTCAAGTTAGAGAAGTGAATGTTTATACTGTTGAGGTTGTAAGCTGCCCAAGCGAAATATGAGGTGCTGTTCCTCCAATTTGCATTTGGCCCTCACTCTGACAGTGGAGGAGGCCCAGGACAGAAAGGTCAGTGTGGGAATGGGAGGGGGTGTTGAAGTGTTTGGCAACCGGGAGATCAGGTAGGCTCATTGTTGATTTGTTTGTTGTTAATCGCCGATGTAGATTGGACTCGGCCTTTGAGCCGAATGCTTCTCTCTCCTGTCAGTCCCTGACGCGAAAGGCCTTTGTCCATCTCCACGGGAGCTGTCAGGCACGGCAGTCGGTCGAAAGGAATCGGAAAGGGCCCGGCGAGCCTTGCGTTCAATCTCTGTCGGAACAATAACCCGGTCAGCATAATGTCTGTCACAGAACAGATGATAAAACAATGTGAAGGCTTGAACTGATGTGCTTTAACCAAGCTAATGGTCTCCAGCAACTCAATATTTCGCTTGGGCAGCTGACAGCACAGTGGTATGAATATTGATTCCTCTAACTTCAAATAACCCCGGCATTCCCTATCTCTCTCCGTCCTTCCCCCACCCAAGTCGCACCAGCTTCGCTTTTTCACCCAACAAACAGCTAACAATGGTAGACCAAAGTGCTGGAGAAACTCAGCGGGTGCAGCAGCATCTATGGAGCGAAGGAAATAGGCAACGTTTCGGGCCAAAGCCTATTTCCTTCGCTCCATAGATGCTGCTGCACCCGCTAAGTTTCTCCAGCACTTTTGTCTACCTTCGATTTTCCAGCATCTGCAGTTCCTTCTTAAACCATGATTATATTGAATGGCGGTGCTGGCTCGAGGGGCCGAATGGCCTACTCTTGCACCCAATTTCTATCTTTCTATGTTTCTAAACAAACATCTAACAACGGCCTGTTTCCTTTGTCATCGTTACTTTTTTGCATATCTTTCATTCATTGTTCTTTATCTCTCCACATCACCGTCTACATCTCTCGTTTTGCTTTCCCCCTGACTTTAAGTCTGTAGAAACATAGAAAATAGGTGCAGGAGGAGGCCATTCAGGCTTCGAGCCAGCACCGCCATTCATAGTGATCATGGCTGATCGTCCCCAATCAATAACCCGTGCCTGCCTTCTCCCCATATCCCTTGACTCCACTAGCCCCTAGAGCTCTATCTAACTCTCTCTTAAATCCATCCAGTGACTTGGCCTCCACTGCCCTCTGTGGCAGGGAATTCCATAAATTCACAACTCTCTGGGTGAAAAAGTTTTTTCTCACCTCAGTCTTAAATGACCTCCCCTTTATTCTAAGACTGTGGCCCCTGGTTCTGGACTCGCCCAACATTGGGAACATTTTTCCTGCATCTAGCTTGTCCAGTCCTTTTATAATTTTATATGTTTCTATAAGATATCCCCTTCTAAACTCCATTGAATACAAGCCTAGTCTTTTCGCATATGACAGTCCCGCCATCCCAGGGATCAATCTCGTGAACCTACGCTGCACTGCCTCAATCACAAGGATGTCCTTCCTCAAATTAGGAGACCAAAACTGTACACAAGAAGGGTCTCGACCCGAAACGTCACCCATTCCTTCTCTCCAGAGATGCTGCCCATCCCGCTGAGTTACTCCAGCTTTTTACATCAATCTATGGTCTCCAGGCCTGTACAGATGATGAAACAAATCAGCGAGCATTACCATTCCCTATGTGTGTGTCACACGGTGGCGCGGCGGTAGATTCGCCGCCTTACGTCACTCGCAGCGCCAGAGACCCGGGTTCGATCCCGACTGCGGGTGCTGCCTGTACGGAGTTTGTACGTTCACCCCGTGACAAACTCCGTACAGACAGCACCCGTAGTCAGGATCGAACCCGGGTCTCTGGCGTTGTAAGGCATGATCTCTACCGCTGCTCCACCGTGCCACCCCTGATATGTCTGTACATATATGTGGAGATATGCAAGGAACGAGCCAGTGGCATTTGAAATGAGGTCATGTTTTATTTTCAAACTGGTATTCTGCTTTGATCTATATTGATGTAAACAAACTCTGCAATCTTCAAAGGAGCATGGAATAGTATTGTGGGAGAGCCTGGAGCAGCCTTGCAGCTAATCTGCAAGTGTTGTCATGCTGCAAAGGTTCTCTAATTGCTTTCATGCAGATGTTCTTGTTATTGAGGGAGTGCAGCGTAGGTTCACCAGGTTATTTCCCAGGATGGCGGGACTGTCATATGTTGAAAGAATAGAGCGGCTGGGCTCGTATACACTGGAATTTAGAAGGATGAGAGGGTATCTTATTGAAACATATAAGATTGTTAAGGGATTGGACATGCTAGAGGCAGGAAACATGTTCCCGGTGTTGGGGGAGTCCAGAACCAGGGGCCACAGTTTAAGAATAAGGGGTAAGCCATTTAGAACGGAGATGAGCAAAAACCTTTTCATACAGAGAGTTGTGAATCTGTGGAATTCTCTGCCTCAGAAGGCTGTGGAGGCCAATTCTTTGGATGCTTTCAAGAGAGAGTTAGATAGAGCTCTTAAAGATAGCGGAATCAGGGGATATGGGGAGAAGGCAGGAACGGGGTACTGATTGGGGATGATCAGCCACGATCACATTGAATGACGGTGTTGGCTCGAAGGGCTGAATGGCCTACTCCTGCACCTATTGTCTATTATTCTCCTGATTGCACTCCTCATTAGGGTGGGCTGCGGAAGGGTAATATTCATTTTCCATACGTGGAAGACGTGTCTTTATGGATAAATCACCCCTTTCATTGCCTCCCTACATTTTCCTTTACTTTCCACACGTACATATAATGCTATTCAAAAAGTCGTTATTAATTCATGCCGCTCGTTTCATGATGCGCGTTTCATTATCCTGGCTTTAGTTTAGTTTAGCTTAGAGATGCAGCACGGAAACAGGCCCTTCGACTCACTGGGCCCACGCCGACCTGTGACCCCCGCACATTAACACTATCCGACGCACTCTGTTTGAATTGAACTGAAGTATTTTGTGAAAACAAAATCACAATATCAAAAACGCCATTTGTTTGGTGTGTGCGGGGAGTCTTTGAATTTCCATAATTGCTCTGAATATGATCTTGAAGATGATATTAATACACGTGACATGTCCCTGGGATGGCGGGACTGTCATATGAGGAAAGATTGAAAAGACTAGGCTTGTATTCACTGGAGTTTAGAAGGATGAGGGGAATATCTTGTAGAAACATATAAAATTATAAAAGGACTGGACAAGCTAGATGCAGGAATTTTTTCCCCAATGTTGGGCGAGTCCAGAACCAGGGGCCACAGTCTTAGAATAAAGGGGAGGTCATTTAAGACTGAGGTGAGAAAAAACGTTTTCACCCAGAGAGTTGTGAATTTATGGAATTCCCTGCCACAGAGGGCAGTGGAGGCCAAGTCACTGGATGGATTTAAGAGAGAGTTAGACGGAGCTCTAGGGGCTAGTGGAGTCAAGGGATATGGGGAGAAGGCAGGCACGGGTTATTAATAGGGGACGGTCAGCCATGATCGCACTGAATGGCGGTGCTGGCTCGAAGGGCCGAATGGCCTCCTCCTGCACCTATTTTCCATGTTTCTAAATCACAGTGAAACTCTTTGCTTGGATGCCAAAGGTATGCAAATAGTCGTCACATAAAGGGCATTGACAACGTTACAACGTTCAAGGTGCCCCAGCGCCAGGTCCCCCTTTGTTCTCCCCTCCCCCTCCCTCATGGCAGCCCCCCCCCATGCCGTGTCCTCCATTGTTCCTTCCCCCGGCAGCGGCATTCCCACTTCCATGTGTTCCGTCCTCGTCCGGCGGTTGGCGCCATCATTGACCGCCGTCAGGCCCTTTCCGAACGCCTCCGACGCACCGACCCGCACCCCCCCCCCAGACCCAGGGGTCGATGGCCGCGGGATCCGCCGACCCGCGTGGCTCCGATCTCGGCTTCTCAGCGGCAGTGGCGGAACACCACGGAGAAAACGGATCTCGGAGAAAACCCAATCAGGTCCCGGGGAGAACGTTCATACTCCGTACAGAGAGTACCTGTAGTGGGGATCAAACCTATGTCTCTGGCGCTGTAAAGGGCCTGTCCCAATTGGCGATTTTTTCTGCGGCTGTCGGCATCATTGACTGACATATCAGGTCACCGAATAAATCGCGACGTGTTGCGGCGTGACATGGCGTGACATGGCGTGACGATGTACTGACGTGTTTTCTCAATTGTCGCAACATTTTTTTTGTCACCGCCGGTCTTTGAAATGTTCAAAATCTTTTGCCGACACTGACACGTCAGTCAATGATGCCTGTAGTCGCCGAAAAAATCGCCATGTGGGACAGCCCCTGAAGGCAGCAACTCTACCGCTGAGCCACCATGCTGTCGGTTCCATTCTTTCAAGACTTCCCGTCTTTTGTCCCCAATCTCCCCTCTAATATCGACTGAAGTTTAAGTTGCCGTCGTAGTTATTTACTCTGCCGGCACGCTAGAACATTGCGTGTTCAATTGACTACTTAGTGCAGTTTTCACGGAAAATCTCAGCAAGTGGACAATTTACAAAAATAAGCCTCGGGCAATTTCATGGTAACACACCAGACGATACATCGCCAACTCTGTAATTACGGAGCACGTAATCATGACAGATAATGGGAGTATAATATTGAAAGTACGATCTGCGTGCTTTCTGCTTGACTCTATGACTGAGTAAAGCCATATTAAACGCAGTTTGAGCAAAAATTGCAGACATTTCAGAATCCGAAATGAGAAAAGGAAACATTTTGGGCGGCGTAAAGTTGTGGCACGGCGGTAGAGTTGCTGCCTTACAGCGCCAGAGTTCCCGGGTTCGATCCTGACCACGGGTGCTGTCTGTACGGAGTTTGCATGTTCTCCCCGTGACCTGAGTGGGTTTTCTCCGGGTGCTCCGGTTTCCTCCCACACTCTGACGATGTACAAGTTTGTAGGTTAATTGGCTTCGGTAAATTGTAAATTGTCCCGTGTGTGTAGGATAGTGTTAAGGGCCTGTCCCACTTGAAGATTTTTTCGGCAACTGCCAGTGTCATTGACGGACGCATCAGGGTCTCCGAAAAATTTTGAAAATTTCAAAATCCAGCGGTGACAAAAAAAAGCCGCGACACTTGAGGAAACGCCGCGCGTCAATACGTAATCACGCCACGTCACGCCGTGACTTTTCCAGTGACCGGATACGTCAGTCAATGATGACGGCAGTCGCCGAAAAAAATCACCAAGTGTGACAGGCCCTTAAGTTTTCAGGGTGATTGCTGGTCAGCATGGACTCGACGGGCCGAAGGGCCTGTTTCTGCGCTGTTTCTCTGAAGTCTAAAGTCTCACAGACTAACTCACCAGATCAGGTAGAATAGAGAAACTGTGAATGTTTCAATTTTAACAATTTCCGGTGTTACCACTTTTTCTGTTTCTCTCCCTCTGTGAATATTCCAGTTCTAAATTATTCCTTTGTTTCATAGAAACATAGAAACATAGAAACATAGAAATTAGGTGCAGGAGTAGGCCATTCGGCCCTTCGAGCCTGCACCGCCATTCAATATGATCATGGCTGATCATCCAACTCAGTATCCCGTACCTGCCTTCTCTCCATACCCTCTGATCCCCTTAGCCACAAGGGCCACATCTAACTCCCTCTTAAATATAGCCAATGAACTGGCCTCGACTACCCTCTGTGGCAGGGAGTTCCAGAGATTCACCAATCTCTGTGTGAAAAAAGTTCTTCTCATCTCGGTTTTAAAGGATTTCCCCCTTATCCTTAAGCTGTGACCCCTTGTCCTGGACTTCCCCAACATCGGGAGCAATCTTCCTGCATCTAGCCTGTCCAACCCCTTAAGAATTTTGTAAGTTTCTATAAGATCCCCTCTCAATCTCCTAAATTCTAGAGAGTATAAACCAAGTCTATCCAGTCTTTCTTCATAAGACAGTCCTGACATCCCAGGAATCAGTCTGGTGAACCTTCTCTGCACTCCCTCTATGGCAATAATGTCCTTCCTCAATACTCCAGGTGTGGTCTCACCAAGACCCTGTACAACTGCAGTAGAACCTCCCTGCTCCTATACTCAAATCCTTTTGCTCTGAAAGCTAACATACCATTCGCTTTCTTCACTGCCTGCTGCACCTGCATGCCCACTTTCAATGACTGGTGTACCATGACACCCAGGTCTCGCTGCATCTCCCCTTTTCCTAGTCGGCCACCATTTAGATAATAGTCTGCTTTCCTGTTTTTGCCACCAAAATGGATAACCTCACATTTATCCACATTATACTGCATCTGCCAAACATTTGCCCACTCACCCAGCCTATCCAAGTCACCTTGCAGTCTCCTAGCATCCTCCTCACAGCTAACACTGCCCCCCAGCTTCGTGTCATCTGCAAACTTGGAGATATTGCCTTCAATTCCCTCATCCAGATCATTAATATATATTGTAAATAGCTGGGGTCCCAGCACTGAGCCTTGCGGTACCCCACTAGTCACTGCCTGCCATTGTGAAAAGGACCCGTTTACTCCTACTCTTTGCTTCCTGTTTGCCAGCCAGTTCTCTATCCACATCAATACTGAACCCCCAATGCCGTGTGCTTTAAGTTTGTAAACTAATCTCTTATGTGGGACCTTGTCGAAAGCCTTCTGGAAGTCCAGATACACCACATCCACTGGTTCTCCCCTATCCACGCTACTAGTTACATCCTTGAAAAATTCTATAAGATTCGTCAGACATGATTTACCTTTTGTAAATCCATGCTGACTTTGTCCAATGATTTCACCACTTTCCAAATGTGCTGCTATCCCATCTTTAATAACTGACTCTAGCAGTTTCCCCACTACCGATGTTAGATTAACTGGTCTGTAATTCCCCGTTTTCTCTCTCCCTCCCTTCTTAAAAAGTGGGGTTACGTTTGCTACCCGCCAATCCTCAGGAACTACTCCAGAATCTAAAGAGTTTTGAAAGATTATTACTAATGCATCCACTATTTCTGGAGCTACTTCCTTAAGTACTCTGGGATGCAGCCTATCTGGCCCTGGGGATTTATCGGCCTTTAATCCATTCAATTTACCCAACACCACTTCCCGGCTAACCTGGATTTCACTCAATTCCTCCAACTCATTTGACCCGCGGTCCCCTGCTATTTCCGGCAGATTATTTATGTCTTCCTTAGTGAAGACGGAACCAAAGTAGTTATTCAATTGGTCCGCCATATCCTTGTTCCCCATGATCAACTCACCCGTTTCTGACTGCAAGGGACCTACATTTGTTTTAACTAATCTCTTTCTTTTCACATATCTATAAAACTTTTGCAGTCAGTTTTTATGTTCCCTGCCAGTTTTCTTTCATAATCTATTTTTCCTTTCCTAATTAAGCCCTTTGTCCTCCTCTGCTGGTCTCTGAATTTCTCCCAGTCCTCCGGTATGCTGCTTTTTCTGGCTAATTTGTACGCATCATCCTTCGCTTTGATACTATCCCTGATTTCCCTTGTTATCCACGGATGCACTACCTTCCCTGGTTTATTCTTTGGCCAAACTGGGATGAACAATTTTTGTAGTTCATCCATGCAGTCTTTAAATGTCTTCCATTGCATATCCACCGTCAACCCTTTTAGAATTAATTGCCAGTCAATCTTGGCCAATTCACGTCTCATACCCTCAAAGTTACCTTTCTTTAAGTTCAGAACCATTGTTTCTGAATTAACAATGTCACTCTCCATCCTAATGAAGAACTCAACCATATTATGGTCACTCTTGCCCAAGGGGGCACGTACAACAAGACTGCTAACTAACCCTTCCTCATTACTCAATACCCAGTCTAAAATAGCCTGCTCTCTCGTTGGTTCCTCTACATGTTGATTTAGATAGCTATCCCGCATACATTCCAAAAAATCCTCTTCCTCAGCACCCCTGCCAATTTGATTCACCCAATCTATATGTAGATTGAAGTCACCCATTATAACGGTTTTGCCTTTGTCGCACGCATTTCTAATTTCCTGTTTGATACCATCTCCA
>NC_045961.1:102677231-102699731 GCF_010909765.2 Amblyraja radiata
GCAGATACAGCAGTGGTGCAGATACAGCAGTGGTGCAGATACGACAGTGGTGCAGATACGACAGTGGTGCAGATATGACAGTGGTGCAGATACGGCAGTGGTGCAGATACGACAGTGGTGCAGATACAGCAGTGGTGCAGATACAGCAGTGGTGCAGATACGACAGTGGTGCAGATACGACAGTGGTGCAGATACGACAGTGGTGCAGATACGACAGTGGTGCAGATACTGCAGTGGTGCAGATATGACAGTGGTGCAGATACTGCAGTGGTGCAGATACGACAGTGGTGCAGATACGACAGGGAGGCAGATATGACAGTGGTGCAGATACGACAGTGGTGCAGATACGACAATGGTGCAGATACGACAGTGGTGCAGATACGACAGTGGTGCAGATACGACAGTGGTGCAGATACGACAGTGGTGCAGATACGACAGTGGTGCAGATACGACAGTGGTGCAGATACGACAGTGGTGCAGATACGACAGTGGTGCAGATACGACAGTGGTGCAGATACGACAGTGGTGCAGATAGGGCAGTGGTGCAGATACAGCAGTGGTGCAGATACAGCAGTGGTGCAGATATGACAGTGGTGCAGATACAGCAGTGGTGCAGATACGACAGTGGTGCAGATACGACAGTGGTGCAGATACGACAGTGGTGCAGATACGACAGTGGTGCAGATACGACATTGGTGCAGATACGACAGGGAGGCAGATACGACAATGGCATTTAAGAGACTTTTGCATCATGTCCAGAGAATGGAGGGATGTGGATCACCTGCAGGCAGATAAGAGTTGGTCTTGGCATCATGCTTAGCACGGACATTGTGGGCCGAAGGGCCTGTGCTTGTACTGTACCGTCCTATGTTCTACGTTCCGAGACGACTTCTATGATGGCAGAAGGAAAACAAAACAATGGCCAGCTGACTTGTATGTGGGTGATTGATTGGGTTTACAGGGTCTTGAACCAATTAGTAAACGGGGCGTGGACTGGCATTTGTGCATTTGCAATCGGAAATAATTATTGAGTGTATTCACATGGTCAGCGTTGGTGGCACGATTTGCTCTATTAACTTTGAAAATTAACAAAGAGTGTGCTAGTTCTCAATCTGAAGATCCTTCCTCATAAGATAACCAAAGATGCCATTTCTAGGGAGGTTTTTCAGTTGGTCTTAAGGAACCCTAAATCACTTCATCTCATGAAAGTCCAGGGAGGTTTTCCCCTGATCATAGACTCATAGAGTGATACTGGCCCCTCTGCCCAACTTGCCAACACCAGCCGACATGTCCCAGCTACACTCGTCCCACCCGCTTGCGTTTGGCCCATATCCCTCCAAACCTGCCCTATCCATGTACCTGTCTAATTGTCTCCTAAACATCGCAATAGTCCCTGCCTCAACTACCTCCTCCAGCAAATCGTTCCATTCACCCACCCCACTTTGTGTAAATGTTACCCCTGAGGTCCTTGTTAAATATCTCCCCCTTCACCTTAAGCCTAAGTCATCTGCTTCTCGATTCCCCTACTCTGGCCAAGAGACTCATGGTTTTGTACACCTCAATAAGATCATCCCTCATCCTCCTGCACTCCAAAGAATAATAGTCCTTGGCTGCTCAACCTCTCCTATACCTCAGGCCCCCGAGTCCTGGCAACATCCTCGTAGAACTTCTCTGCACCCTATGTAAGAAGGAACTGCAGATGCTGGATAAAATCAAAGGTAGGCACAAAATGCTGGAGTAACTCAGCAGGACAGGCAGCGTCTCTGGAGAG
The DNA here is from genome assembly GCF_010909765.2 of Amblyraja radiata. NCBI lineage: Eukaryota > Metazoa > Chordata > Chondrichthyes > Rajiformes > Rajidae > Amblyraja > Amblyraja radiata. The sequence continues at coordinate 102,679,003 of NC_045961.1, forward strand.
AAGGAATGGGCAATGTTTCGGGTCGTGACCCTTTCCAGATGTCCAAACTTGGTCCCTCCACAAACTATAAAAGATCTGGAGGTTGTCCAAACTCCGTACAGAAAGCACCCGTAGTCAGGATCGAACCCGGGTCTCTACCGCAGCGCCACCGTGCCACCCCCCCCCCCCTTTATTGTCACGTGTATCGAAGGTACAGTGGGAAAAAAAATGTTGTTGCATGCTATCCAGTCAGCGACAAGTCATGATTACAATCAAGCCATCCACTGTGTCTGAGGATCTTTGGAAACCCTGTGCGTAGGGGAGAGGGTAGGGCCGAAGATGTCCTGGTCGGGTTGCTCCTGGGCCTGGCCAAGCTGGCCATCCGTGAGTCACGGCGCCAGGCGGAAGGGGGCTCTGCCCGAGCCGGTTGCCTGCCCCGTTTCCGGGGTTACGTCCGCGCCCGAGTGGTACGAGAGAGGGACTAAGCGCTGTCCACGGGCACCACGGGGGATTTCCGGGACCGCTGGGCACCGCGGGGGGTGGAATGCATCCTTGACAAGGATTGTAACATAGTTGTATAGTTGTTCATTTAGTATATTTGTGTGTCTTGTATTATGGTGGTGGGTTCTGTTTTATTGTATTGTAAATATTAATTTTATTAAATGGATAAATGTTTTGATTTAAAAAAACTGTGTCTGAAGAAAGGTCTCGACCCAAAACGTCACCCATTCCTTCTCTCCAGAGATACTGCCTGTCCCACTGAGTTACTCCAGCATTTTGTGTTCATCTCAGATTATAGGACTGCAAATGAGCCAAAACCCTGTCTATATTCAGGTGTTAGCCGGCATCGACTGTACTTTGTGTAGGAAGGAACTGCAGATGCTGGTTTATACCAAAGATAGGCACAAAATGCTGGAGTAACTCAATGGGTCAGGCAGCATCTCAGCAGAAAAAGGACGGGTGATGTTTCGGGGTCAAGAATCTTGTCTCTCAGCCTGAGGAAGGGTCTCGGCACAAAACGTCACCTACTCCTTTTCTCAAAGTCAAAGTCAATTTTATTCCTCACATGCACCCGAAGGTGCAGTGAAATGAATTTGCCAGCAGCGATACACTTAAAAATAACACACAATGCACAATAGAATTTAACACAGACATCCACCACAGCATTCTTCACTGTGGTGGAAAACAACAAAGTTCAGCCAGTCCTCCTCCTTTGTTCACCCGTGGTCGGGGCCATGAACCCCTCCGTAGTCGCCGCGACGGATGGCCGGATGTACAGGCCCTCCTGTCAGGATGATCAATCCTCCGACGTCAGGACGCTCGAACACACTCCGCGGCTTGGAGCGCCCGAATCGGCACTTTCCTACCGGAGACCGCGGCTTCTGGATGTTATAGGCCACATGTTGGCGGTCCAGAGATGCTGCCTGTCCCACTGTAGTTACTCCAGCATTTGGAGTCTCGTCTTGAGTATAGAAAGAGTAACTCAGTGGGTCAGGCAGCATCTCTGGGGGAGGCCACCAAATTCAAGTGCAGTTTCATGCCATTTCAAGCAGGGTGCAAGGCCACCAAATTCAAGTGCAGTTTCATGCCACTTCAAGCAGGGTGCAGGGGTGGGAGATTGCAACCTTCACGTGGTCCGCCCTGTTTTTCGACGAATGCAATCAACCCGGCGTGCACAATCAAATAAGATCAAATAGCACAAGTTGTCCCACAACTTTAGGCTGTGCACGCCATACGCAAGAAGAAGAAGAAGCAGGGTGCAAGACAACCAAATTCAAGTGCAGTTTCATTCCACTTCAAGCAGGGTGCCAGGCCACCAAATTCAAGTGCATTTTCATGCCATTTCAAGCAGGGTGCAAGGCCACCAAATTCAAGTGCAGTTTCATTCCACTTCAAGCAGGGTGCCAGGCCACCAAAACAAGTGCAGTTTCATGCCATTTCAAGCAGGGAAAAGGAATAGTGGAAAAGGAATAGGAGACGTTTCGGGTCTGAAGAAGGTTTCTTGACCCAAAACGTCACCTGTTCCTTCACTCCAGAGATGCTGCCTGACCCGCTGAGCTTGTTCGTCTAGCCTGTTCCATTTTGTTGCTTTGCCTTAAATCCACGAGGGAATGCGAAGGAGAAGAGAAACACTGATCACTGTACAACACGTCTCCCAATTATCTGGGGTTTTTTATTTTTGACTGCTCAGCACATTGAATGCAAACTGACTTGCTGAGCGAATGATCAAGGACGATTGCAATGTACAGGCGTGCAAATTGGCTGCTTGGATGAGGCACACAGAGACACCGAGCCATCGCATTTCCTGCTCGTGCATTGATCAGGATTTGGAGAAAATATACTTGTCTTCTCAGGTAGCGTCCAAGGATTTGGGGTGACCTGTTTACACTCCAGTTCCCTGGGTTAAGTGGCAAATTGGCGTTGTTTATTTTAGAGAAACTGCGCGGAAACAGGCCCTTCGGCCCACCGAGTCCGCGCCGACCAGCGATCCCCGTGCACTAACACTATCCTACATACTGTACACTGGGGCACATTTACACACCAAGCCAAATAACCTGCAAGTCAGGGGATATGGGGAGAAGGCAGGAACGGGGTACTGATTGGGGATGATCAGCCATGATCACATGGAATGGCGGTGCTGGCTCGAAGGGCCGAATGGCCTACTCCTGCACCTATTGTCTATTGTCTATGAACCTGTACGTCTTTGGAGGGTGGGAGGAAACAGGAGATCTTGGAGAAAACCCACGCAGGTCACGGGGAGAACGTACAAACTCCGTACAGACAGCACCCGTAGTCGGGATCGAACCCGGGACTCTGGCGCTGTAATTACGGTAGCTCTACCACTGTGCCATTGTGCCACCCTATGAAAGAAAGGCCTGGAAAGAGTGGATGTGGAGAGGATTTTTCCACTAGTGGGAGAGTCTAGGACTAGAGGTCACAGCCTCAGAATTAAAGGACGTTCCTTAAGGAAGGAGATGAGGAGAAATGGATGGGTGGTGAATCTGTGGAATTAATTGCCACAGAAGGCTGTGGAGGCCAAGTCATCGGATATTTTTAAGGCAGAGATAGATAGATTCTTGATTAGTGCGGGTGTCAGAGGTTATGGGGAGAAGGCAGGAAAATGGGGTTAGAAAGGAGAGCTAGATCATTGTATTGTATTGTATTGTATTCAAATTTATTGTCATTGTCTCAGTTAGAGACAACGAAATGAATTTCCCTTACAGGCAGTATCATAAAAATAAAAATAAAAATAAATAAATAATAATAAATAATAAAACATATTAAAAATAAAATAGAATTTATAAAAAAAAAAAAGAAAATTAAAAAAAAAGCACAAACACTGAAAGTCCACGACACAACATAACACAGTGGCACCAAGGTGAGGAAGGCACCATAGTCCAGCCAGCCTCCCCTCCGTTCTTCCCAGATGTTCACTCGTGGTCGAGGCCTTCCATGATTGAATGGCTGGGTAGACTTGATGGGCCGAATGGCCTAACTCTACTCCTATCCCTTATGACCTCATGAGTTACTCCAGCATTTTGCATCTATCTTCGTTGTGAACCAGCATCTGCAGTTCCTTCCTAAGAGAGACAAAGATGGCGTTGCTTGCTTTCATGGAAAGGCCTCAGCTGGGAATTTGCACTTTATTAAAGTGCCTTAATCCTTCAGAAAGAATACTCTATAGAAGAGTCATGAACTAGCAGCATATTCCGAATTCGATTCACCCTCAGTGCAACCCCATTAATATCTACGACAATGGCTCCATTATTAGTCTCCCAGTTTTACAAAGGGACGCACTGTTTTGGAGTCAGAGGCTACAGGCTAATTCATTCCTCTGTTTAGCTGAAAACGTGATCTATTTATGGTTTGAATTCAAAATGCCAATTAATCCACAATCAAAATTTAAAATCGCTTTGAATTTGAACGATGTCTAAAAGGCTTGTAATTCTGGGGAACTGATTTGCGGGAGTTCCTGCTCTGGGATTTTAAGTTTATTATCTCATGAAAGGCCAAACCCTTCCAGCTTTGAGCCACAGTGAGACCATCTTATTCTTCTTAGGCCCCCTTCAGTCATGGCTGACCTGACCATGGGTGTCTCCAGGGATGGAGGACGCCTGTGCGTGACTTTGTTTAACGTGGGGAGACTGGTGCACAGACAGACACCCCACGTAAGGTCCTTGACAGATCTGGGTCAGGATCCAGTGGCATGGAGTCCAAGACGACCGGAGACCCTTTTCTGCTGCAGCCTTCATCCGCCTTCCCAGCCGTTGTGACGCTCCACTAAGGTCAGCCATCGTCCTCCGCCTGTTCCACCGTTGAGGTCTTGGTTGGATTGCTCTTTGTCAGAGACCTCCCCCCTCGACCTTACCGCCATGGGTGGCCCTACCAGGAGCGTAGCTCCAGACGGCATCGCTCTCAGGATCTCAGGTCCACACAAGCTTCTCCACCACGACAAAGTGACAATCCACGGAGAAGGTGAAAACCATAGAAACTTAGAAACCAGGTGCAGGAGTATTGGCCATTCGGCCCTTCGAGCCACCACCGATATTCAATATGGTCACGGCTGAACATCTAAAATCAGTGCCCCGTTCCTGCTTTTTCGCCCATATCCCTTGATTCCTTTAGCCATAAGAGCTAAATCTAACTCTCTTAATCCATTCGCTATCTCTGCAGTGTGTTTTGCAGTCTGCTATGCATGTAGTGTTCAGAAGGGGTGGCTTTCTTCATGTCGAATGGGTTTGGTAATTTTCTGAGATGGCCGCAGTCTGATGAGCCATTAATTTGCGGCTTGCTTCAGCTGTTGCGATGTTGAAATTAAAATATATGTGTTGTCGGGCGGGGGTTAGATACAGATACAGGATGTAGGGAATAATGTTTAGTGCAAGGTAAAGTCTAGTAGAGTATGATGAAATACAGTTCGAAGATCTCCCATGTGGTCGATGGTAGGTCAGGTAGGTAGAAAAATATAAAATTATTAAAGGACTGGTCAAGCTAGATGCAGGAAAAATGTTCCCAATGTTGGGCGAGTCCAGAACCAGGGGCCACAGTCTTAGAATAAAGGGGAAGCCATTTAAGACTGAGGTGGGAAATTCACCCAGAGAGTTGTGAATTTATGGAATTCCCTGCCGCAGAGGGCAGTGGAGGCCAAGTTACTGGATGGATTTAAGAGAGAGTTAGATAGAGCTCTAGGGGCTAGTGTGTTAAGGCACGGGTTATTGATAGGGGACGATCAGCCATGATCACAATGAATGGCGGTGCTGGCTCAAAGGGCCGAATGGCCTCCTCGTGCACCTATTTTCTATGTTTCTCTGTTTCTATGTAGGACTGCTCCTTAGCTGGTGAGAGAATGGTTCAGTTGCCTGATAACTGATGGGAAGGTAGCACGGTGGCGCAGCGGTAGAGTTGCTGCCTCACAGCGCCAGAGACCTGGGTTCGATCCCGACCACGGGTGCTTGTCTGTACGGAGTTTGTCCATTCTCCCCGTGACCTGCGTGGGTTTTCTCCGAGATCCTCGGTTTCCTACCACTTTCATATCCTGTTCTGTATTATGTTTACATATTATGTTGTGCTGCAAAAAGCAAGAATTTCATTGTCCTATATGTAGGTATGTTGCAAAGCCTACCTGAAGCGTCTTTGAAAATCTGCCGCTGCGGGTGTGCGCGATTTTGGCGCCGTATAGAGGGGGCGGGTTTAAAACGCGATTTTCTCTAGGCTGTTCAAATCGAAGATGTTCAGCCTAGTTAATTATTAACGAAAAATCGCTGGAAGACCCCGTCGCAAAAGCTATTATTAGGTTTAAAGGCCTTGAATAATAGTTATAGTAGTTTAAAAATCAATCTCTAAACCCGCGACCGCCAGCAACCGCAGGGTCTCATAAAGCAAACCACAGAAGGTAGGTTGTATATTTTTACATTAAAAAGGGCTACTAAAGATCCCTTTATACAAAGTTTAATATTGCGAGTAGCTCATTTTGGGCCCATTATATCGCGCAGTATTTTTCTGGGCATTTGGGGGCACAAATCTACCGCAATGTGAACGTTCTAAACCAGCGCGTTCACAGGAACCAACTGGAAAGCTGATTTAAATGGGCATTTATTTACAGCAATTGAACACTGAATTCCTTCCATTTGGCCTATAAATTACTGTAAATCATATAATATATAAAACTCTCGCCCAAAATTCCGAAACGGAACTCCGTCCGGCTGTCACATTTCTTCCATTGATTCCCTGCAACTCCGAAACTGGACGCAGAATCGCCGACATCTTTTCCATTTCGGTAGAGATTTCACTTTTCTTTCTACGTATCCGCTCCTCATTACATTCCGTCGTGTTTAGGTACACGTTTTTAATCAAATCCTTCCCCCCCCCCCCCCAATATTTCAAAACTGAACTGGCTTCACACCCACAGAACCTTCTCCAGCCCCAGCCCCTGCTGAACGTTCCATCGTGTGATGTCACAATGCCCAATCTTCACATATGTCCAATCGGAATGGATCCATTTACATATGCCTATGCAGGAGCCCCAGCCAATGGTGAACGTTCCATCGTGTGATGTCACAATGCCCAGTGCTCATAGACATCGTTGCCATAGTGACAGTACAGAGAGTCAGATGTGGGCCGAGGAGCCTTCAAGACAACATGAGATGTTCCCATATTGTGTGAAAATATTTACGTCATTCACCCCTGAACCTCGATAAGAACACCACCTGCACATCTTAATTAAATTAGAGAAAAACGGAAAAGAGGTCGGGCATTTACACTTTTAAGGCTCTGTGTGTGTCGAAGCTTCGTGTGTGTGATGCCGCACCGCTAACCCCCCCACCACCCCCCCCACGCGTTGCCGAGACGGACCCGACTTCGACGACTTCAAGATACGCTATTTTAAGACGGCAGGGACCCGACTTCGACGACCAAATCTCCCCTGGGGGCTACAGGTAGGGAACGGTCTTTATGCACTTTTCCAACTCTGTGTGTGGGGGTGGTTAGTGTGTGTGAGGCCCCCCCCCCCCCCCCCCCATTGGGGGCTATTGGGGGCCGCAGGACCGCCCACGTCTTTTCCACTTCGTCAGAGATTTCACTTTTCTTTCTAAGTATCTGCTCCTCATTACATTCCGTCGTGTTTAAGTACATGTTTTTAAACAAATCCTTCCCCCCCCCCCCCCCCAATATTTCAAGACTAAACTGGCTTCTCACTCATAGATTCAGCTTCAGCCCAAGCCCATGGTGAACGTTCCATCGTGTGATATCACAATGCCCAATGCTCACAGATGTCCAATCGGAATGGATTCATTTACATATGCCTATGTCAGAACTTTCATATGAAGAAAGACTGGATAGACTCGCTTAATCAAATCCTTCCCCCCCCCCCCCCAATATTTCAAAACTAAACTGGCTTCACACCCACAGAAGCTTCACCAGCCCCAGCCCCTGCTGAACGTTCCAACGTGTGATGTCACAATGCCCAATGCTCACATACGCAAAAGTGTAATGCCTTCTCCCCCCCCCCAGTTTTTCAAAAACAAACTGGCTTCTCCCCCATACACGCAGCCATTTCGGTAGACATTTCACTTTCCCTTCCAGCTATCCACTCCTCATTACATTTCGTTATGTTTATGTCCATTTTTTTCATTAAAACAATCTGCTCCCCCCCCCCCCCCTCACTCATTTTGTCGCCTCCTGCTGGCCAGCAACCATAACGGCTGCTGGCGCCCGTAGCACAACCTCAAGCGACGCCATTTAAAAACGGCCTTTCGGTGACGGCACTACTTCGAGGACCACGTCTCCCGTGAGGGCTGCGGGTAGGCAACTGCTGCGTTGGGGCATTACACTTTTAAGGCTCTGTGTGTGGGGATGCTTCGTGTGTGTGATGCCGCCCCGCCACACCCCCCCCCCCCCCCCCGCGTTGCCGAGACGGACCCGACTTCGACGACTTCAAGATACGCTATTTTAAGACGGCCGGAACCCGACTTCGACGACCACGTCTCCCCTGGGGGCTACAGGTAGGGAACGGTCTTTATACACTTTTCCAACTCTGTGTGTGGGGGTGGTTAGTGTGTGTGAGGCCCCCCCCCCCCCCCCCCCCCCCCCCAGTGGGGGCTACGGGTAGGGAACGGCTGCGTTGGGGGATCAGACCCAACGGGTTTGCCATTGGTCGTCGTGTTTAAGTGCACGTTTTTAATCAAATCCTAACCCACCACCCCCCCAATATTTCAAAAATAAACTGGCTTCTCACCCATAGAAGCATCACCAGCCCCAGCCCCTGGTGAACGTTCCATCGTGTGATGTCACAATGCCCAATGTTCAAATACATCGTTGCCATAGAGGGAGTACAGAGAAGGTTCACCAGGCTGATTCCTGGGATGTCAGGACTTTCATATGACGAAAGACTGGATAGACTCGGTTTGTACTCGCTAGAATTTAAAAGATTGAGGCGGTATCTTATAGAAACTTACAAAATTCTTAAGGGGTTGGACAGGCTAGATGCAGGAAGATTGTTCCAGATGTTGGGGAAGTCCAGAACAAGGGGTCACAGTTTAAGGATAAGGGGTAAATCTTTTAGGACCGAGATGAGAAAAACATTTTTCACACAGAGAGTGGTGAATCTCTGGAATTCACTGGCACAGAAGGTAGTTGAGGCCTGTTCATTGGCTGTATTTAAGAGGGAGTTAGATGTGGTCCTTGTGGCTAAAGGGATCAGGGGGTATGGAGAGAAGGCAGGTACAGGATACTGAGTTGGATGATCAGCCACGATCATATTGAATGGTGGTGCAGGCTCGAAGGGCCGAATGGCCTACTCCTGCACTTAATTTCAATGGTTCTATGTTTCCCTCTCCACACCCCTCTCCCACCCCTCCCTCTCTCCCCCACCCCCCCTTCCCTCTCTACGCCACCCCCTTCCTCCTACCCCTCTGTCCCTCTTCCATCACTCCCCCTACCCCTCTCCACCTCCCTCCCCACTCTTTCCCCTCTCTCCCCCACCCCTCTCCCCCTCCCTCCCTCCTTCCCTACCTCCCCATCCTCCCCCTCCACCACATCTCTCTCCCCATCCCCCTCTCTCACCCCCTACCCCGCTCTCCTTTCCCTCCCAAATCTGTCCCATTTCCTCCACCTCCTCTCCCCTCCCTCCCCTCTTCACAACAACCCGCCCGCCCCCCACCTGTGTGTTTGGGGGTTGGTTAATATGAGTTTGATGCCGCAGCCCCCCCCCCCCCCCCCCCCCCCCTGCAAAACGCCGTTGGGGAAACAGACCCAACGGGTCTGCACTTGGTCTAGTGAGATTTAAAAATCATGTTTTATTGTGAATTATTTGTGAATATTATTTGGACATTTAGGCTATTTAAAAATGTTAATCATTTATTAAGAAATGGATAGATGTTTAGATCTAGTAATTGAAGTCTGAAATTAGCTACAATTAGGTAACTAACTAATTATATGCTTTAATTTCAGGTCATCCAAGTAAGATTATTTTATATTTGTTTCAGAATGCTTCAATCTATGATAACTGAAAATTTCATTCAGTTCTCTTAATTTTTAAGAAAGTTATGGGCTTTTGACTGTTCACGATCACAACTTTTTTGTTATGTCCATAGAAAATCAATAGGGAACAAGATGCTCATTTTCGAGTATGAAAATGGCCATAACTTTTTAAATACTTGAGATATGAAAGTGAATTAGGTGTCAAATTAAACTTATTTTTATGCTTTATCTGATGGGATAAATTACAGACTTGATTTTTAAAATCTCAAAATTTTGTAACATTGCTACTATATGGGACACATGACAATAAAACTCTCTTGACTCTTGACATTCCAAAGACGTACAGGTTTGTGGGCTAATTGGCTTGGTATAAAATAGAAACAGAAAATAGGTGCAGGAGTAGGCCATTCGGCCCTTCGAGCCTGCACCGCCATTCAATATGATCATGGCTGATCATCCAACTCAGTATCCTGTACCTGCCTTCTCTCCATACCCCCTGATCCCCTTTAGCCACAAGAGCCACATCTAACTGCCGATCGGAACGCCTGTTGATGTTTAGTAGAGAGTAGAGTGTTTAATTTATTCATGATATATGTATTTTTATTTCTATTTATTTTTTACTGCACACTGAATGGACACGGGTTGAGCAACGTTTTTTTGTTTCCTCTGGGTATGTGAGTACTCAGGAAAATGACAGTAAAGATATACTATACTATACTATACTATACTATATACTATAACTCCCTCTTAAATATAGCCAATGAACTGGCCTCAACTACCTTCTGCGGCAGAGAATTCTACAGATTCACCACTCTCTGTATGAAAAATGTTATCCTCATCTCGGTCCTAAAAGATTTCCCCCTTATCCTTAAACTGTGACCCCTTGTTCTGGACTTCCCCAACATCGGGAACAATCTTCCTGCATCTAGCAATGTAAATTGTCCCTAGCGTGTGTGGGATTGAGTGAATGTGCAGTAGAGATGCTGCCTCACAGCGCCGGTGACCCGGGTTCGATCCTGACGACGGGTGCTGTCTGTACGGATTTCGTACGTTCTCCCCGTGACCTGCGTGATCTCTACCGCACATGAGCTGGTCGGCAAAGACTCGGTGGGCCGAAGGGCCTGTTTCCGCGCTGTATCTCTAACCTAAACTGAACCAATCTGCCCCTGAATCTGGAAAGATGTGTTTCCAGCATCTACAGCTTTTTATTTTTTTAATTCACATGGGAACCAAAAAACCTGCCAAGTTTTAATGCTTCATCCAAAAACACAACTCTGCGAGAGTGGCTGATTCCCATCAGTCCTGTGAGATTGGAGCCTGTCCAGTTTATCAGAGCCTAAAGCAAAGTGCTGGAGGATCTCAGCGGTTCTGGCAACATCTGTGGAGGTCAAGAATAAGGGGTAAGCCATTTAGAACGGAGACGAGGAAACACTTTTTCTCACAGAGAGTTGTGAGTCTGTGGAATTCTCAGCCTCAGAGGGCGGTGGAGGCAGGTTCTCTGGATGCTTTCAAGAGAGAGCTAGATAGGGCTCTTAAAAATAGTGGAGTCAGGGGATATGGGGAGAAGGCAGGAACGGGGTACTGATTGTGGATGATCAGCCATGATCACATTGAATGGCGGTGCTGGCTCGAAGGGCCGAATGGCCTACTCCTGCACCTATTGTCTATTGTCTATTGTCTATAATGGATGGACAACATCTTGGGTCAGCACCACCAGTGCACTAGTCCCACATCCCACATTGCAGAAGTCGATTAACCGACAAACCTGCACGCCTTTGGCGTGTGAGAGGAAACCGAAGATCCCGGAGAAAACCCACGCAGGTCACGGGGAGAACGTACGAAATCCGTACAGACAGCACAGCACCCGTCGACAGGATGGAACCCGGGTCCCCGGCGCTGTAAGGCAGCAACTCTACCGCTGCGCCACCGTGCCGCCCTGTAATGTTGCGATGAAGAAAAAGAATGAGAGTTGCAGCCACACATCTAAGTGAAGCCTTTAACACAGCTTTTTGTGAAGCTTTTCACAGGCGGTATGTTGGCGCAGCGGGAGAGTTGCTGCCTCACGGCGCCAGAGACCCGGGTTCGATCCTGACTATGGGTGCTGTCCGTACGGAGATTGTACGTTTTTCTCATGATTGCGTGGGTTTTCTCCGGGTGCTCCGGCTTCCTCCCGCACTCCAAAGACGTACAGATTTGTAAGTTAATTGTGAATTGTCTCTAATGTGTGCAGGATAGTGCTAGTGTATGGAGTGATCGCTGCTCGATGCGGGCTCGGTGGGCCGAATGAATGAATGAATGAATGAATGAATGAATGAATACGTTTATTGGCCAAGTATTCACATACAAGGAATTTGCCTTGGTGCTCCGCCCGCAAGTCACGACATGACATACAGTGACAGTTAGGAATGATACATAAAGCATTAAACATTAATAATAAAACATTATCGATTAAACACGTGAATTAAATTAAATGAAGATGGGACTGTTTCCGCACTGTATCTCTAAATTAATCTAAACTAAACTAACATAAAAGACATCCAAAAAACAATCACGACCAAAAAGAAGTGTGAGAGAGTTGGTAGGGCGAGATTGGTATCTACGATACCAACATCGCCATAAAACATAGACAGTGTGCTGGAGTAACTCAGCGGGACAGGCAGCATCTCTGGAGAGAAGGAATGGGTGACGTTTCGGGTGGAGACCCTTCTCCAGCCCGAGAGACAGGGGAGAGGGAGACTGGAGATTTGGAAGTGTGAGGCCTTTCAGCGTTTTGTGTCTCTGAGACTGAAGAAGGGTCTCGAACCGAAACGTCACTCATTCATAGAGTCATAGGGTGATACAGTGTGGAAACAGGCCCTTCGGCCCAACTTGCCCACACCGGCCAACAATGTCCCAGCTACACTAGTTCCTCCTGCCTGCACAGAGAGTGGTGAGCCTGTGGAATTCGTTGCCTCAGAGGGCGGTGGAGGCAGGTTCTCTGGATGCGTTCAAGAGAGAGCTAGATAGGGCTCTTAAAAATAGTGGAGTCAGGGGATATGGGAAGAAGGCAGGAACGGGGTACTGATTGGGGATGATCAGCCATGATCACATTGAATGGCGGTGCTGGCTTGAAGGGTCGAATGGCCTACTCCTGCACCTATTGTCTATTGTCAAACCTGTCGTATCCATGTTACACAAAAATGCTGGAGAAACTCAGCGGGTGCAGCAGCATCTATGGAGCGAAGGAAATAGGCAACGTTTCGGGCCGAAACCCTTCTTCAGACTGATGGGGGGTGGCGGGGAGAAGAAATGAAAAAGGAGGAGGAGGAGCCCGAGAGCTGAGGGGTGGGAGGAGACAGCCCGAGGGCCGAGGAAGGGGAGGAGACAGCAAGGGCTAACAAAATTGGGAGAATTCAATGTTCATGCCCGCAGGATGCAGACTCCCCAAGCGGAATATGGGTCGTATCCATGTACCTGTCCAACTGTTTCTTAAACGATGGGATAGTCCCAGCTTCAACTACCTCCTCTGGCAGCTTGTTCCATACACCCACCACCCTTCTCTCCAGAGACGCTGCCTGTCCCGCTGCAGTTACTCCAGCAATTTGTGTCTGTCATCGGCGCACACCAGCCTCCGCAGTTCCTTCCCCCGCGTTCAGTGTAAAACATCACCGCCACTACAGTTGACAGCTCCAAAGTTCAACGTGTTAAAAAAAACTCAACGAACAAGACAACCCAAGTCAGCACAACTCCAATCAGATCATGAACAGAGAACAAATCTTACAAGGGAAAGGTCGCGTCAGCCATTGTGAGATTGGTCGGGGTCACTGAAGGTCTGTGAAAGGTCGGCAACAATTGAGCAGCAGCAGGACACCATTTGAAATCTCAGACCAAACATTTCAAAAGACAGAACACAACTAGTTGACGTTTCCACTGGTGGGAGCATCTAGGACTAGAGGTCACAGACTCAGAATTAAAGGATGTTCTTTTAGGAAGTAAGTAAGTAAGTAAGTAAGTTTATTGGCCAAGTATTCACATACAAGGAATTTGCATTGGTGCTCCGCCCACAAGTAACAACATGACATACAGTGACAGTTACGAATGACTCAGAAAACACTAAACATTAATAATAATAAAACATTAATGATAAAACACCATTGATCAAGCACGTGAACCAACAAAATACCAGATCAAAGGGAGGCTACAGATTTTTGGCTGTTGAGTAGAGCAACTACTCGTGGATAAAAACTGTTTTTATGTCTGGCTGTGGCAGCTTTGACAGTCCGGAGTCGCCTTCCAGAGGGAAGGAGATGAGGAGGAATTTCTTTAGTCAGAGTGTGGTGAATCTGTGGAATTAGAAACATAGTCTATCCAGTCTTTCTTCATATGAAAGTCCTGCCATTCCAGGAATCAGTCTGGTGAACCTTCTCTGTACTCCCTCTATGGCAAGAATGCCTTTCCTCAGATTAGGAGACCAAAACTGTACGCAATACTCCAGGTATTCTTGGCCACAGAAGTGCTGTGGAGGCCGTTGCGTCCACGGTTTCTAGAGCTACCTCCTGGAGGACCCTGGGACCTGATGCAGACCATCAGGCCCTGGGGATTTATCAGCCTTCAGTCCCATCAGTCTACCCAACACCATTTCCTGACTAAAGTGAATTTCCTTCAGTTCCTCCATCACAACAGACCCTCTGTCCCCTAGTATATCAGGAAGATTGTTTGTGTCCTCCTTTAGTGAAGACAGATCCAAAGTACCTGTTCAACTCTCCTGCCATTTCCTTGTTCCCCATAATAAATTCATCTGCTTCTGTCTTCAAGGGACCCACATATGTCTTAACTATTTTTTTCCTCTTCACATACCTAAAGAAGCTTTTACTATCCACCTTTATATTCTTGGCAAGCTTACCTTCATACCTCATCTTTTCTCCCCGTATTGCCTTTTTAGTTATCTTCTGTTGCTCTTTAAACGGTACCCAATCCTCTGGCTTCCTGCTCATCTTTGCTATGTTATACGTCTTCTCGTTTATCTTTATACTGTCCCTGACTTCCCTTGTCAGCCACGGCCGCCCCTTACTCCCCTTGGAATCTTTCTTCCTCTTTGGAATGAACTGATCCTGCACCTTCTGGATTATTCCCAGAAATACCTGCCATTGTTGTTCCACTGTCATCCATGCTTGGGTCTCTTTCCAGTCAACTTTGGCCAGCTCCTCCCTCACAGCTCCGTAGTCACCTTTATTCAACTGTAATACTGACACTTCTTGTTTACCCTTCTTCCTCTCCAATTGCAGATTAAAACTTATCATATTATGGTCACTACCTTCCTGTCGTTGTGTCCTTGGGCAAGACACTTCACCCACCTTTGCCTGTGTGTGACATGTATGAATGTGTGTGAGTGATTGGTGGTGGTCGGAGGGGCTGTAGGCGCAGATTGGCAGCCACGCTTCCGTCAGTTTGCCCCAGGGCAGCTGTGGCTACAGAAGTAGCTTACCACCACCGAGTGTGACTGAGGAGTGAATGAATTATGCGATGTAAAGCGCCTTGAGTATTAGAAAGGCGCTATATAAATCCCATCCATTATTATTATTATTATCTTCTAATGGCTACTTTACCTCGAGTTCCCTTATCAAATCCGGTTCATTACACAACACTAAATCCAGAATTGCCTTCTCCCTGGCAGGCTCCAGTACAAGGTGCTGTAAGAATCCATCACGGAGGCACTCCACAAACTCCCTTTCTTGGGGTCCAGTACCTACCTGATTTTCCCAGTCTACCTGCATGTTGAAATCTCCCATAACAACCGTAGCATTACCTTCGTTGCATGCTAATTTTAACTCGATTCAACTTGCACCCTATATCCAGGCTACTGTTTGGGGGCCTGTAGATAAGTCCCATTAGGGTCTTTTTACCCTATCAATTCCTCAGTTCCATCCACATGACTACATCCACCATCTGGCCCCCCCCATATCTCACTGACCTCCTCTCCCCCTACCAACCCTCACGGTCCCTCAGATCCACATCAGCCGGTCTCCTCTCCATCCACAAGTCCAACCTCCGCAGTTTTGGGGACAGAGCCTTCTCCAGGGCAGCTCCCAGGCTCTGGAACTCCCTCCCCCAACTGATCCGCAATTCCGTGTCCCTCACCATCTTCCAATCCCGCCTCAAGACCCATCTCTTCACCTCTGCCTATCCTTAGCCCCACGTCCCCCTCCCTTTTAATCTGTGCATTAATTGCCTCATATTGTGTTTTGTATTGAATTCTGTCTTTACTTTGTGTACTAATCATGTCTCTACTATTTATTTCATTCCCCTTACATGTTTTTCCTCTACCTGCTAAATTTTTGTAAGGTGTCCTTGAGACTCTTGAAAGGCACCCATAAATAAAATGTATTATTATTATTATTATCTTCTGATTCTATGTCACCTCTCGCAAGGGACTGAATTTCATTCCTCACCAACAGAGCTACCCCACCTGTTGCAGCTCCATAAGACTCTGGTCAGGCTGCATTTGGAGTATTGCATGCAGTTCTGGTTGCCCCATTGCAGGAAGGATGTGGAGGCCTTAGAGACAGCGCAGAGGTTAGCCAGACAGCTGTTTCTCTTCCTTAGTATGGCATGTTCAGGTGAGTATTTTTATAACCATATAACCATATAACAATTACAGCACGGAAACAGGCCATCTCGGCCCTTCTAGTCCGTGCCGAACACTTACTCTCCCCTAGTCCCATCTACCTGCACTCAGACCATAACCCTCCATTCCTTTCCCATCCATATACCTATCCAATTTATTTTTAAATGATAAAATCGAACCTGCCTCCAACACTTCCACTGGAAGCTCATTCCACACAGCTACCACTCTCTGAGTAAAGAAGTTCCCCCTCATGTTACCCCTAAACTTCTGTCCCTTAATTTTCAAGTCATGTCCTCTTGTTTGAATCTTCCCTACTCTCAGTGGGAAAAGCTTATCCACGTCAACTCTGTCTATCCCTCTCATCATTTTAAAGACCTCTATCAAGTCCCCCCTTAACCTTCTGCGCTCCAAAGAATAAAGACCTAACTTGTTCAACCTTTCTCTGTAACTTAGTTGCTGAAACCCAGGCAACATTCTAGTAAATCTC
This sequence comes from Amblyraja radiata, assembly GCF_010909765.2. Taxonomy (NCBI): domain Eukaryota; kingdom Metazoa; phylum Chordata; class Chondrichthyes; order Rajiformes; family Rajidae; genus Amblyraja; species Amblyraja radiata. The sequence goes on from NC_045961.1 coordinate 102,695,550, forward strand.
CTCTGTACTCTCTCTATTTTGTTGACATCCTTCCTATAATTAGGCGACCAAAATTGTGCACCATACTCCAGAATTGGCCTCACCAATGCCTTGTACAATTTTAACATTACATCCCAACTTCTATACTCAATGCTCTGATTTATAAAGGCCAGCACACCAAAAGCTTTCTTTACCACCCTGTCTAAAAGAGATTCCACCTTCAGGGAACTGTGCACAGTTATTCCTAGATCCCTCTGTTCAACTGCATTCCTCAATTCCCTACCATTTACCATGAACGTCCTATTTTGATTTGTCCTGCCAAGATGTAGCACCTCACACTTATCAGCATTAAACTCCATCTGCCATCTTTCAGCCCACTCTTCCAAATGGCCTAAATCTCTCTGTAGACTTTGAAAATCTACTTCATTATCCACAACACCACCTGTCTTAGTATCATCTGCATACTTACTAATCCAATTTACCACACCTTCATCCAGATCATTGATGTACATGACAAACAACAGTGGACCCAACACAGATCCCTGTGGCACCCCACTAGTCACTGGCCTCCAACCTGACAAACAACCATCCACCATTACTCTCTGGCATCTCCCATTCAGCCACTGTTGAAAGACTCTGGTCAGGCCACATTTGGAGTATTGCATGCAGTTCTGGTCGCCCAATTGCAGGAAGGATGTGGAGGCCTTTGAGACAGTGCAGAGGTTAGCCAGACAGCTGTTTCTCTTCCTTAGTATGGCCTGTTCAGGTGAGTATTTTTATAGCATGTGCTGCTTTATATATTAAGTTCTGGAATTCCCCTCCTCAACAGGGGATTTTTTTTTTAAACCTACATTGTTTTACCTGTGTTTGATTGATTGAAAGGTAAACAACGCAGAAACAGGTCCTTCAGCCCACGAGTCCACGCCAAACATCCATCACCTGTCCACACTGGTTCCACATTATCCCACTTTTACATCCACTCCCAACACTTTTGGGGCAATTTACAGAAGCCAATTAACCTACAAACCCGAACATATTTGGGATGTGGGAGGAAACCGTGGCAGCCGGAGGAAACCCACATGGTCATAGGGAGAACGTGCAAACTCCACACGGGCAGCACCCAAGGTCGGGATCGAACCAGGGACTCTGGTGCTATGAGGCAGCAGGTGTGCCACGCTCCATGCTCCATTGTGCATTCATAGAGTGATACAGCATTGAAACAGCTTTGGCCCAACCTGCCCACACCAGCCAACATGTCCCAGCTACACTAGTCCAACCTGCCTGCTTTTGGTCAATATCCCTCCAAACCTGTCCTATCCATGTACCTGTCTAACTGTTTCTTGAACGATGGGATAGTCCCAGCCTCAACTACCTCCTCTGGCAACTCGTTCCATACACCCTCCACTCTTTGTGTGAAATAATTACCCATCAGATTCACAGTTTAAGGATAAGGGGGAAATCTTTTAGGACCGAGATGAGAAAAACATTTTTCACACAAAGAGTGGTGAATCTGTGGAATTCTCTGCCACAGAAGGTAGTTGAGGCCAGTTCATTGGCTATATTTAAGAGGGAGTTAGTTGTGCCCCTTGTGTCTAAAGGGATCAGGGGGTATGGAGAGAAGGCAGGTACAGGATACTGAGTTGGATGATCAGCCATGATCATATTGAATGGCGGTGCAGGCTCGAAGGGCCGAATGGCCTACTACTGCACCTATTGTCTATGTTTCTATGTTTCTATGTTTCTATGTTTCTATCCCTATTAAATCTTTTCCCCTTCACCTTGAACCTATGTCGTCTGGTCCTCGATTCCCCTGCTCTGGGCGAGAGACTCTACCCGCATCTACCCGATCTATTCCTCTCAACGTTTGATGATTCTGTCCTTGAAATATCTTTATTGAGGAAGTATTATTGCCAATGTCATGCAATTGATGGGCTGAGGCTCTTGGCTGGAAGAGGGTTAAGCCTGCATCAAGTAACCTCGTTAACAAATGCTCAAGGCTCAACTGAACATAAGCCAAGTAGGCTCAGGCACGTCTATGCCATGTGGAACAAAGCGTTACACAGATGCCTTGTACATATGCCAGTGAAGAGACGATTATTTATCAAGAACTAAATCACTTCCACATATTAACAAAAGCTTCCAGCAGCAATCCAGACAAAAATGACAGGTTGAAAAGTAGCCAATAGTCTGTGATGCCTTGATACATTAGTGCACGTTGGCGCAGAGGTAGAGTTGCTGCCTCACCGCGCCAGAGACCCGGCTTCCATCCTGCTGCCTGTGCGTTCTCCCTGCAACCGCGTGAGTTTTCTACGGGTGTTTTAGTTTAGTTTAGTGATACAGCGTGGAAACAGGCCCTTCGGCCCACTGGGTCCGCGCTGACTACCGATCCCCGCACATTAACACGATCCCACACACACTGGAGACAATTTACACTTACACCAAGCCAATTAACCTACAAACCTGTACGTCTTTGGAGGGTGGGTGGAAACGAAGATCTTGGAGAAAACCCACGCAGGTCACGGGGGTAATGTACAAACTCCGTAGAGACAGTACCCGTAGTCGGGGATCGAACCCGGGTCTCTGGTGTTGTAAGCGCTGTAAGGCAGCAACTCTACCGCTGTGCCACCGTGCCACCCACAGAATTTAGAAGGATGAGAGGAGATCTTATAGAAACATACAACATTCTTAAAGGATTGGACAGGCTAGATGCAGGAGAAATGTTCCCCATGTTGGGGGAGTCCAGAGCCAGGGGTCACAGTTGAAGAATAAGGAGTAGGCCATTGAGGACTGAGATGAGAAAAAACTTTTTCACCCAGAGAGTTGTGAGTCCGTGGAATTCCCTGCTACAGACAGCAGTGGAGGCCAATTCACTGGATGTTTTCAAGAGAGAGTAATAGCCCTGTCCCACGGTACGAGTTCATTCCAAGAGCTCTCCCGAGTTATAAAACAATCAAACTCGTGGTAAGCACGGAGAATGAACGTAGCGGGTACGTCGGAGCTCGGGGACGTCTCTTAGCGGCTCGTAACGCTAACGGCAGGTCCTCGGGAAGACTCGCTAATGGCAGGTAAGCACGGGAAGACTCGTGAAGATTTTTCAACACGTTGAAAAATGTCCACGAGAGCCCCGAGTACCAACGAGTGGCCATTACCGTAAATCTCCGAGTTCGAATCGGGGAAAACTCGGGAGAGTTCTTGGAATGAACTCGTACTGTGGGACAGGGCTTTTAGATTTAGCTCTTAGGAATCAGGGGATATGAGGAAAAAGCAGCAACGGGGTACTGATTTTAGATGTTCAAGAAGGAACTGCAGATGCTGGAAGCTCAAAGGCACACAAAAATGCTGGAGAAACTCAGCGGGTGCAGCAGCATCTATGGAGCGAAGGAAATAGGCAACGTTTCGGGTCGAAACCCTTCTTCAGACTGATGGGGGGTGGGGGGGAGAAGGAAGGAAAAAGGGAGGAGGAGGAGCCCGAGGGCGGGGGGGGGGGTGGGAGGAGACAGCTCGAGGGTTAAGGAAGGGGAGGAGACAGCAAGGGCTAGCAAAACTGGGAGAATTCAACGTTCATGCCAACCGGACGCAAGCAACCCAGGCGGAATATGTGGTGCTGTTCCTCCTATTTCCGGTGTTGCTCACTCTGGCAATTGCCCCTCCCATTCCCAATCCGACCTCTCTGTCCTGGGTCTCCTCCATTGCCAGAGTGAGCAACATCGGAAATTGGAGGAACAGCACCTCATATTCCGCCTGGGTTGCTTGCGTCCGGATGGCATGAACGTTGAATTCTCCCAGTTTTGCTTGCCCTTGCTGTCTCCTCCCCTTCCTTAACCCTCGAGCTGTCTCCTCCCATCCCCCCGCCCTCGGGCTCCTCCTCCTCCCTTTTTCCTTCCTTCTGCCCCCCACCCCCCATCAGTCTGAAGAAGGGTTTCGGCCCGAAACGTTGCCTATTCCCTTCGCTCCATAGATGCTGCTGCACCCGCTGAGTTTCTCCAGCATTTTTGTGTACCTACTGATTTTAGATGATCAGCCATGATCATATTGAATGGCGGTGCTGACTCGAAGGGTTGAATGGCCTACTCCTGCACCTATTTTTTTTCTATGTTCTAGTGTGCCGGATAGTGCTAGAGTGTGGGGTGATCGCTGGTCGGAGCGGACTCGGTGGGATGAAGGGCCTGTTTCTGCGCTGTATCTCTAAAGCAAACTAAACTC
>NC_045961.1:102704731-102753200 GCF_010909765.2 Amblyraja radiata
TCACTAGGAAGTGGGCATCTCAGTAGGTGTGGCATGGCTTGTACATCAATGATTACATTGAATGGCGGTGCTGGCTTGAAGGGCCGAATGGCCTACTCCTGCACCTATTGTCTATTGTTGATTGTCTATTATCTATTAGGGATAATTTACATTCACACCAAGCCAATGAACCTGCAAACCTGTACGTCTTTAGAACACAAGGTGAAGGGCTATGTTCCACATTCACATCCTGTGCCTGCCGCATCCGCCTGGCCCCATGTGCTCTTGTTCGTCTTACACCGGCCCATCCCTGTATGAAGACTATTGAGGTACTTCCATGTCTTCCAGTCGCTCCTGTGGTCTTCGGTTCAAACCAGCATCTGCAGTTCCACTTCCTACCCATCTCCCTAAAGCTCATTGGAATTGGAATAACATGAGTGAAATGGATTGATGGGGTTACTCTAAAGAGTCAGCAGAGACTTAATGGGCTGAATGGCCTTTTCCTATGCTGGAAGGAAGCCTGAATCTCATGAATCCCTTGTCTCTAAATACCCAGGACATCGGGGTCAACGTAACCGTGGGATATTTTTCTTTTAGATAGATAGATAGATAGATAGATAGATAGATAGATAGATAGATAGATAGATAGATAGATAGATAGATAGATAGATAGATAGATAGATAGATAGATAGATAGATAGATAGATAGATAGATAGATAGATGCATGAGAAGCCAATTCGGCCCTTCGAGCCAGCACCGCCATTCAATGTGATCATGGCTGATCATACACAATCAGTACCCCGTTCCTGCCTTCTCCCCATATCCCTTAACTCCGCTAGCCCTAAGAGCCCTATCTAACTCTCTCTTGAAAGCATCCAGAGAACCAGCCTCCACCGCCCTCTGAGGCAGAGAATTCCACACACTCACAAGTCTCTGTGTGAAAAAGTGTTTCCTCATCTCCTTTCTAAATGGCTTACTCCTTATTCTTAAATTATTGCCCCTGGTTCTGAACTCCCCCAACATCGGGGACATGTTTCCTGCCTCTAACGTGTCTAGTTTAGGTTTAGTTGAGAGATACCACCGAATCTGCGCCGATCCCCGCACACTGCCCCTGTCCCACTTAGGAAACCTGAACGGAAACCTCTGGAGACTTTGCGCCCCACCCAAGGTTTCCATGCGGTTCCCGGAGGTTGCAGGTGGTTGCCGGAGGTTGCAGGTAGTGGAATCAGGTAGGGAGACTGACCAAAACCTCCGGGAACCTCCGGGAGCCGCATGGAAACCTTGGGTGGGGCGCAAAGTCTCCAGAGGTTTCCGTTCAGGTTTCCTAAGTGGGACAGGAGCATTACACTATCCTACACACACTAGGGACAATTTACATTTACCCCAAGCCAATTAACCTCCAAACCTGCCCGTCTCTGGAGAGTGGCAGGAAGCTGAAGATCTCGGAGAAAACCCACGCTAGGTCGCGGGGAGAACGTACGAATGCGGAGCAGAGAAGCACCCGGGTCTCTGGCGCTGTGAGGCAGCAACTCTACCGCTGCTCCACCGTGCCGCCCGAGGCAGTTACAGTCTTAGGAGAAACTCTTCCCAAGTAATTTTTTTTTCTTGTTGCGTTTTCATCTTTAACGAGGGAAGATTTCATTAAAAATAGAACTGCTGGGGCAATTTGATTTGAGTACAGTGGTGTTTTCTGAATCTCATTCTGTGCCTAAACTGCAGAACAAAAATGGCATTGATTATTGTGTAACAGGAACGTCTTATACTTTTACAGACTCCCTATTTACCACTGCCATCCCTACAGATAGAACACCTTTCTGCTGTTGTGCTTGTGTATTTATAGATTTAGATACTATTTAAATTTATACAGTACATTAATATACATCCAACTAATGATATTTCACGTCTCACTTGACTTTGTAATTGGGGCACAGAGGCTCAGTGGAAATATGATAATGAGCCCTCAATTTATTCCATATGACAAAATCGATATCTGCGATCTAACATCCAAGTGACTTTGCATGGAAATCATTTTGAAGTTTTTCTCATCCTTCCCCAAGATCACACGACTTAAGACATCAAGCCTCTGACACTAATTTAAACCCAGAGGATTTCTGTCTACTGAGTGCACGGCACAACAACAAAAGAATTAGGAAGCATCTTTGGATAAATGGTTGACTATCGACCATTGGGCTTGGAGACTTGTCATAATTAGTTCATAAGATCAGCCATGATCACATTGAATGGAGGTGCTGGCTCAAAGGGCCAAATGGCCGACTCCTGCACCTATTGTCTATTGCCTATAAGTGGTAGGGGCAGAATTAGGCCATTCGACCCATCAAGTCTGCTCCGCCATTCGATTGTGGCTGATCTATCTCTCCCTCCAAGCCCCATTCTCCTGCCTTCTCCCCATAACGCCTGACACCCATACTAATCAAGAATCTATCTATCTCTGCTTTAAATATATCCACTGATTTGGACTCCACAGCCTTCTGTGGTAAAGAATTCCACAGATTCACCACCTTCTGACTAAAGAAATTCCTCCTCATCTCCTTCCCAAAAGAACGTCCTTTAATTCTGAGGCTGCGACCTCTGGTCCTAGACTCTCCCACCAGTGGAAACATCCTCTCCACATCCACTCTATCCAAGCCTTTCACTATTCTGTGCATTCTGTGCATTCTGTGATCCCACTGAGAAGCACGGAGGGGTATGTAGTTGTGCGCGGCATTCACGAGGTTAATCTTCCTACACATTCCCTTATCATGTATCATTGTAAACGGCTCGATTGTAATCATGTATTGTCTTAACACTGACCGGTTAGCACGCAACAAAAGCTTTTCACTGTACCTCAGTAGATGTGACAATAAACTAAACTGAAATAAATTAAGGTTCACGAGGTTAATCTCCGAGATGGCGGGATTGACATATGAGGAAAGATTGGAAAGACTGGGCTTGTATTCACTGGAATTTAGAAGGATGAGAGGATATCTTATAGAAACGTATTTAATTATAAAAGGTCTGGACAAGCTAGATACAGGGAAAATGTTCCCAATGTTGGGGGAGTCTAGAACCAGAACCCACAGACTAAGAATAAAGGGGAGGCCATTTAAAACTGAGATGAGGAACAACTTTTTTCCCCCGAGAGAGTTGTGAATTTATGGAATTCCCTGCCACAGAGAGCATGGATTTAAGAGAATTAGATAGAGCTCTAGGGGTTAGTGGAGTCATGCGATATGGGGAGAAGGCAGGCACGGGTTATTGATTGGGGATCTTCTTCTTGTGAATGAAACATAAATAAACCAAAGGAATAGTTAGATCTCGCGCCGGGTGGCTGTTGAGCAGCCAGATTGTTGTCTCTGTTGGCGTCAATGTCTGCCAGGCCCTGACACAGCTCCATTTGGTGGGTGGTAGAGCGGGCACCCAGAGATGACAGGGTTGGCTGTGTGTTGTTCTGCTCCACATTCACAGGCTGGGCTCTGGCGGAGGGAGCCCCCATCTCCACACGCTGGCATTGAAATGCCCAACTCCAGTCTGAAGAAGGGTTTCGGCCCGAAACGTCGCCTATTTCCTTCGCTCCATAGATGCTGCTGCACCCGCTGAGTTTCCCCAGCAATTTTGTGTACCTTCGATATTCCAGCATCTGCAGTTCCCTTTTGAACACTCCAGTACCACGTCTGTTGAGCTTCACCCATCCACGCTCCTCTGGGGAGCTCAGACCCTGGACAGCTTCCAAGTCAAGTCAAGTAGTCAAATATCCTTTATTGTCATTCAGACTTTTCAGTCTGAACGAAATTTCGTGCCTTGCAGTCATACATAGAATAAAATAACAAAACACACAATAAACACAGTTTAACATCCACCACACAATGAGTCCACCCGGCACCTCCTCACTGCGATGGAGGCAAAAGTCTTAAAGTCCTTGTCTCTTCCCTCCTTGTTCTCCCTCTGCGTTGAGGCGATCCAGGCTTCTGTTGTTGTGACCCCGGGCCGGTTCAAACTCCGCGGCCCGGGGCGGTCGAAGCTGCCAAAGCTGCCGCCCTCCAGTCCAGCGGATGAAGCTGTTGTTGCGGGAGCTCCGGATAATCAGTGGGACACGACCATAACTCAGCCGGTCAGGCAGCATCTCTGGAGAAAAGGGGCAAGGTGACGCTTCGGGTCAGGACCCTTCTTCAAATTGAGGGTCAGGGAAGAGGGATAGAGGTATGAAGATGTACAAAAAAGAAAAAATTCACGAGGGCGGTCACAGTGGTGCAGCGGTAGAGTTGCTGCCTTACAGCGAATGCAGCGCCGGAGACCCGGGTTCGATCCCGATACAGGTGCTGTCTGTACGGAGTTTGTACGTTCTCTCCGTGACCTGCGTGGGTTTTCTCCGAGATCTTCGGTTTCCTCCCACACTCCAAACACGTACAGGTTTGTAGGTTAATTGGCTTGGTAAATGTTTTAAAAAATTGTCCCTAGTGGGTGTCGGATAGTGTTAATGTGCGGGGATCGCTGGTCGGCGCGGACCCGGTGGGCCGAAGGGCCTGTTTCCGCGCTGTATCTCTAAACTAAACTAAACTACAATCTGCCTGACAACAAATGTACAAAAATACAACAAAATAGAAATTTAAAATTCACGGTATGTTCTTCCTGCTCAGAAGTATTTTGTGAAAACAAAATCACAATATCAAAAAGGCCAGTTTCCATAATCACTCTCCATATGGTCTTGAAAATGAATGAATGAATGAATGAATGAATGAATGAATGAATGAATGAATGGATGAATGAATGAATGAATGAATGAATGAATGAATGAATGAATGAATGAATGAATGAAAGACTGAATACTTTAAGTCACAGTGAAATTCTTTGCTTGCCTACCCAAGGTATACGAATAGTCACCACATAAAGGGCGATACAAAGTTACAAAGTATCTGCTCCGGGTCCCCATTGTCCATTGTCCTTCCCCCTCTCACACGGCCGTCCCCCCACGCCGGCTCCTCCTTTGTTCCTTCCCCGGCAGCAGCGTCCTCACTTCCACGTGGTCAGTCCTCGTCCGTCGGTCGGCGCCAACATCGACCTCCGCGCCGACCTCTCCACTATCGCCGCCGGGTCCTCACCAGATGCCTCCGTGGCGCCGACCCAGGCCCTCAAAAAATCAAGACCTCCTTGCTTGGAGTCCACTTGGGGTCAACCAGAGAAAGGCCTGGGTAGAGTGGACGTGGAGAGTCTAGGACCAGAAGCCACAGCCTCAGACAAAAAGGAGAGATCTTTAGGAAGGAGATGAGGAGGAATTTATTTCGACAGAGGGTGGTGAATTTGTGGAATTCAAGTCCACAGACAGCTGTGGAGGTCAAGTCAATGGATCATTTTAAGGCACAGATAGATAGATTCTTGATTAGTATGGACACAAAATGCTGGAGCAACTATACTGCTGCGCCACCGTGCTGCCCTTGTGTATGAAGGAACTGCAGATGCTGCTTTAAACCAAAGATGGACACAAAATGCTGGAGTAACTCAATGGGACAGGCAGCATCTCTGGAGAGAAGGAATGGGTGACGTTTCGGGTCAGGACCCTTCTTCGGGTCAGGAGATAGATGCTGCCTGTCCCGCTGAGTTACTCCAGCATTTTGTGTCTATCTTCGATTTAAACCAGCATTTGCAGTTCCCTCCTGCATACTTGATTAGTGTGTGTCAGGGGTTATGGGGAGAAGGCAGGAGAATGGGGTTAGGAGAGAGGGATAGAATGGCGTGGTAGACTTGATGGGCCGAATGACCCAATTCTGCTCCTAGATCTTTGAATTGATGTACTGCGGATTTAATTTATTGTCACGTGTACTGAGGTCCAGTGAAAAGCTTTTTGTTGCGTGCTAACCAGTCAGTGGAAAGACAATACGTGATTACAATCGAGCTATTTACAGTGTGTAGATACATGATAAGGGAATAATATTTAGTGCAAGGTAAAGCCAGCAAAGTCCGATCAAGGATAGTCCAGGGGTCACCAATGAGGTAGATAGTAGTTCAGCGCTGCTCTCTGGTTGAGGTAGGATGATTCAGTTGCCTGATAACAGCTGGGAAGAAACTGTCCCTGGATCAGGAGGTGTGCGTTTTCACACTTCTGTACCTTTTGCCCGATGGGAGAGGGGAGAAGAGGGAGTGGCCAGGGTGCGATGTTTCCACTAGAATCATAAGAGTCATAGAGTGATACAGTGTGGAAATAGGCCCTTCGGCCTAACTTGCCCACACCGACCAACAATGTCCCAGCTACACTAGTCCCACCTGCCTGCGCCTGTGCCTGCTCCATATCCCTCCTAACCTGTTCCATCATGCACCTGTCTAACTGTTTCTTAAACGATGGGATAACCCAGCCTCAACTACCTCCTCTGACAGCTTGTTCCATACACCCACCACCCTTTGTATGAAAAAGTTACCCCTCAGATTCCTATTAAATTTTTTCCCCTTCACCTTGAACCTATGTCCTCTGGTCCTCGATTCCCCTACTCTGGGAAAGAGACTCTGTGCATCTACCCGATCTATTCCTCTCATGATTTTATACACTAGTGGGACAGTCTAGGACCAGAGGTCATAGCCTCGGAATTAAAGGTCTTTTTTTTTAGGAAGGAGATGAGGAGGAATTTCTTCAGTCAGAGGGTGGTGAATCTGTGGAATTCATTGCCACAGATGGCTGTGGAGGCCAAGACAGTGGATATTTTAAGGCATAGATAGATAGATTCTTGATTAGTGCGGGTGTCAGGGGTTATGGAGAGAAGGCAGGAGAATGGGGTTAGGAGGGAGAGATAGATCAGCCATGATTGAATGGCGGAGCAGACTTGATCGGCCGAATGGCCTAATTCTGCTCCTGGAACTTCTGAACTTGACGACATGACAACGATTTTTAGTTTAGTTTAGAGATACAACGTTGAAACAGGCCCTTCGGCCCATCGAGTCCATGTCATCCAGCAACACCCGTAGTCTAGGTCTATCCTACACTCTAGGGACAATTACAGAAGCCAATTAACCTTCAAACCTGCATGTCTTTGATGTCTCTCGAACTATTCGGAGTCGGGGGATATGGGGAGAAGGCAGGAACGGGGCACTGATTGGGGATCATCAGCCATGATCACATTGAATGGCGGTGCTGGCTCAAAGGGCCAAATGGCCTCCTCCTGCACCTATTGTCTATTGTCTATCCTTGATCGAACTTTACTGCCTTTACCTTGCACCAAACGTTATTTCCTTGATCATGTATCTGTACACTGTAAATGGCTCGATTGTAAACTTGTAATGTGTTTCCGCTGACTGGATAGCAGGCGACAAACTAAACTAAATGTGGGAGGAAACCGGAGCACCCGGTTGAAAACCCACGCAGGTCACGGGGAGAACGTGCAAACTCCGTAGCCAGGATCAAACCCGGGTCTCTGGCGCTGTGAGGCAGCAACTCTACCGCACCAATGTTACAATAGACAATAGACAATAGGTGCAGGAGTAGGCCATTCGACCCTTCGAGCCAGCACCGCCATTCAATGTGATCATGGCTGATCATTCCCAATTAGTACCCCGTTCCTGCCTTCTCCCCATATCCCCTGACTCCGCTATCTTTAAGAGCCCTATCAAGCTCTCTCTTGAAAGTATCCAGAGAACCGACCTCCACCGCCCTCTGAGGCAGAGAATTCCACAGATTCACAACTCTCTGTGAGAAAAAGATCTCCGTTCTAAATGACTTACCCCTTATTCTTAAACTGTGGCCCCTGGTTCTAGACTCCCCCAACATCGGCAACATGTTTCCTGCCTCTAGCGTGTCCAAACCCTTATTAATCTTATATGTTTCAATGAGATCCCCTCTCAACTCCAGAGTGTACAAGCCCAGCCACTCCATTCTCTCAGCATATGACAGTCCCGCCATCCTGGGAATTAACCTGGTGAACCTACGCTGCACTCCTTCAATAGAATGTCCTTCCAAAAATAAGGGGACCAAAACTGCACACAATACTCCAGGTGTGGTCTCACCAGGGCTCAGTACAAAGAAAATTCTCGCTTGCAGCAGGCCCGAAACACAAATTCGACACATCTTGTTAATCCAAGTAAAATTGCAGACAGTATATTTTTTCCCCTGCACTGTGTTTCAATGAGATTGACTTTACCCCCTCTAAGATCACTTATCCTCTGCAATAACCTGACAGCCCGTTGTTTAATTTGGAGATTTCTGCTGTACATTAGCAAATACCACGTCTCCGTAACAATGCTGCCTTACTGCACGGATTGCTGGCGGGAGGCATCCTATCTGCCAGATTTATTATATCCACCACATGGGTCAACACTTACATGGTATTAATGTACAGCAGAGCACTCATTACCTGAGCCATAGTAAAAGGGTACTCCTGGCAAATTAATTACTCACGCTTTCTAGGGTAGTGCTAGAACTGTGAGGATTGTAACTCATACATTTCACACCATTGCATTCTGTGGATATAATGTATATTACTCGAAGCGCCACCCATTCTTTTCCTCAAGAGACGCTGCTTGACCCGCTGAGTTATGGGCCTGTCCCACGTAGGCGATTTTTTTCGGTGACTGCCATAGTCGTAGCAGGTTGCCGCAAAAAACGGCGACTGGACCCCTCCCACGACAATGTCTACAACAATGTCTACAACAATGTCTACAACAATGTCTACAACAATGTCTACCACCTTGTCGATGTCCAGCTACGGGAAGCTACTGACACCCGGCGACCCATTAGTAGCAATGTTACAAATTTTTGAGATTTTAAAAATCAAATCTGCAATTTATCCCATCAGATAAAGCATAAAAATAAGTTTAATTTGACATCTAATTCACTTTCATATCTTCAGTATTCAAAAATGTATGGCCATTTTTATACTCTGGAATTAGCATCTTGTTCCCTATTGCTTTTCCATTGACTTAACACAAAAGCTGTGATCGTGGACAGTCAAAAGCCCATAAGTTTCTTAAAAATTAAGAGAACCTAATGAAATTTTCAGTTATTATAGATTAAAATATTCTGAAACAAATATGAAACAATCTTACTTGGATGACCTGAAATTAAAGCATATAATTAGTTAGTTACCTAATTGTAACTAATTACAAAATTCAATTACTAGATCTAAACATCTATCTATTTCTTAAGAATAGGTTAACATTTTTAAATAGCCTAAGTGTCCAAATAACATTCACACAAGAATTCAGAATATAACATGATTTTTAAATCTCATTGTCATGAATATATAGGCCAAATGGAAGGAATTTAGTGTTTAATTCCCGTAAATTAATGGCCATTTAAATCATCTTGCGCGTGGGATTTTGTGGAAAGCGATCAATTGGAACGTTGCGGTTTGTGATGAAGTTAAACCCCATATCGGCAGGAAAAACACTGCCGGTTTGTATGGGGCTTAAATCACCTTTTCGCAACGTAAAACTTGGATTAAAGTAATCCTAAGAAGCACTTTTATATGTAAAATACATGGCTTACCTTGCTTTGTCCCGTACGGGAGATCCATCTCGTTGTCGGCGTTGATGGCGTTAGAAGTTGATTTTATTTTACTCCTATTAAATTATCCAGCGATGTTTATAAAGAACTTCAGAGAGCACAAGTCGGATCGATTATTCTTCAGCAGCTTCAGCCTGAGAAAATCGACTCCCGACAGCCAGGAGAAAACGGCATTTTAATCCCGCCCCCCTCTCAAAGGCTCCAAAGTCACGCACACGGCCAGTGGCAGAACTGCAGCGCCGCTGAAGGTAAATTTTGTAACACACCTACCATTAGTACGTCCACCTACGACCACACCTACGACAACCTCCGTCCACCCGCGACAAGCTACGACAAGGTACGACAATTCAGTCGCCGGTTGACGTAGGTAGTCGCCAATGGAATTCACCAAAGTCGGCACCGGCGACAACCTACGTCACCTGGCACCAACCTACGACAGCGCCTACGTCAGGAGAAGTCAAGCTACGACAAGCTGACTGTCGCCAAAACGTTTTGAACATTTCAAAATCCAGCGGCGACCAGAAAAACTGTACGATTCTTTGGGCAACTGAGGAGACTATACATGCGACACCCCGGTGACCAAGTGGCGACAGCCTAGTCACCTGTAGTCGACTAAAAAATGGGACACTGTCATTACTCTAGCATTTTGTCTCAATCGTTGAGGATGTTTCCACTAGTGTGAGAGTCTAAGACCAGAGGGCGTACCTCAGAATAGAAGGACGTACCTTTACAATGGAGGTGAGGATGAATATAATTAGACAATAGACAATAGACAATAGGTGCAGGAGTAGGCCATTCGGCCCTTCGAGCCAGCACCGCCATTCAATGTGATCAGGGCTGGTCATCCACAATCAGTACCCCGTTCCTGCCTTCTCCCCATATCCCCTGACTCCGCTATTTTTAAGAGCCCTATTTAGTTCTCTCTTGAAAGTATCCAATAAACAGCCTCCACCTCCCTCTGAGGCAGAGAATTCCACAGACTCACCACTCTCTGTGAGAAAAAGTGTTTCCTCGTCTCCGCTCTAAATGGCTTACTCCTTATTCTTAAACTGTGGCCCCTGGTTCTGGACTCCCCCAACATCGGGAACATGTTTCCTGCCTCTAGCGTGTCCAAACCCTTAATAATCTTATATGTTTCAATGAGATACCCTCTCATCCCCTCGAGCCAGAGGGTGGTGAATCTGCGGAATACATTGCTGCAGACGGCCGTGGAGGCCAAGTGATTGGGTATTTTTAAAGCACAGTTGAAGATTCAAGATTCAAGAGAGTTTATTGTCATGTGTCCAGGATAGGACAATTAAATTCTTGTTTTGCTTCAGCACAACAGAACATAGTAGGCATTGACTACAGAACAGATCAGTGTGTCCATATACCATTATATAAATATATACACATACACATAAATATATATATTGTCGGGAGGTGCATTGGGGCCATCTATGTGCGACATTGCTCAGTCGGGTATAAGATACACCAACTAAGATCAGCACTACTGCCGGTTAGGATCATAAGATCACAAGACATAGGAGCAGGATTAGGCCATTCAGCCCATCTAGCTTGCTCTTTTGATCTATTTCTAGTCTCATTTTGGAGCTTAACTTCAGTGGAGCCAGGGGCTGCTTGCCACTGCTCCTGGTTTATAGTTGTCATGTGTGCTGAGATACAGTGAAGATATTTATGTGCCACTTCGTGCCTATGTTCAGTTTAAACTCGCATCAGCAGTTCCTTCCTACATTCCTCACCTATTACACAGCAACACAGAAACATGGACAATAGGTGCAGGAGTAGGCCATTCGGCCCTTCGATCCAGCACCGCCATTCAATATGATCATGGCTGATCATCCAAGATCAGTACCCTGTTCCTGCTTTCTCCCCATATCCCTCGATTCCCTTAACCCTAGGAACTAAATTTAACTCTCTTGAAAACATCCAGTGAATTGGCCTCCACTGCCTTCTGTGGCAGAGAATTCCACAGATTCACAACTCTCTGGGTGAAATAGATTTTCCTCATCTCAGTCCTAAATGGCCTACCCCTGATTCTTAAACTGTGTGACTCCCCCTAGTTCTGCCCTAATATTGGGGAGCATTTTTCCTTCATCTAGTCTGTCCAATCCCTTAAAAAAATCTGGAGAAACTCAGCGGGTGAGGCAGCATCTATGGAGAGAAGGAATAGACGAGGTTTCGGGTCGAGACCCTTCTTCAGACCCGAAACGTCGCCTATTCCTTCTCTCCACAGATGCTGCCTCGCCCGCTGAGTTTCTCCAGCATTTTTTGTCTACTTTTGATTTTTCCAGCATCTGCAGTTCCTGCTTAAACCTTTAAAAAATATATTATATGTTTCTATAAGATCCTCCTCTCAGCCTTTTAAATTCCAGTGGATGTAAGCCCAGTCGATCCATTCTTTCATCATTTGTCAGTCCCGCCATCCTGGGTATACCCAATGGAGTTGTGCCACCAGAGAGCTGAAGGCCCGTGACCTGCTGAGGGAAGTGGGGACGCTAACAGTACAAGCTGCACGTCGCTGCATTGAAACGCCTGCAGCCTCTCAGGAGTTCTGTCCTGACCTCTCACCCTCTTGCTTATCGAAGAATCCATCTCTGCCTTGAAAATATTCAGCGTCTACGCTTCCACCGTCCCATGGGGAAGAGAGACACAAAGACTTGCTGAGAGGAAGGGATAAAAAAGCCTCGTCCCTTGGTTTAAATGGATGACCATTCATATTCAAACAGTGACCCTAGTCTTTGATTCTCCCAAAAGAAGAACCACTCTATCGAGTCCTCTCATGAGCTGAGTTTCCGTCGAAATCAGTCTTCAAAACACCAACAAAAACCTCAACCTGTCCAGGATTTTATCTCATAATCCTCCTCTGAACTGCTTCCAACACACACACATTCCTTTAATTTAGTTTAGGGGCACAGCGCGGAAACAGGCCCTTCGGCCCACCGGGTCCACCCCGGCCAACGATCCCCGCACACTAACACTACCCTACGCACACGAGGGACAATTTACACACTTAGACCAAGCCAAGTAACCTACAAACCTGCACGTCTTTGGAGTGTGGGAGGAATACGAAGACCTCGGAGAAAACTCACGCAGGTCACGGACGGGGAGAACGTGCAAACTCCGTACAGATAGCACCCGTAGTCGGGATCGAACCCGGGTCTCCGACGCTGCAAGTGCTTTAAGGCAGCAACTCTACCGCTGCGCCACTGTGCCGCCAAATTCTATTTAAAGAGATCTAAACTTTAAGGTTTGTATCTATATTTATTATTGTTACATGGTGTCAACATGATGTTGTCAAGCTGGAAAGGGTGCAGAGAAGATTCACGAGGATGTTGCCAGGACTAGAGGGTGTGAGCTATAGGGAGAGGTTGAGCAGGCTGGGTCTCTATTCCTTGGAGCGCAGGAGGATGAGGGGTGACCTTGTAGAGGTGTACAAAAAAAAAAGACCTTTAATTCCGAGGCTATGACCTCTGGTCCTAGACTGTCCCACTAGTGTATAAAATCATGAGAGGAATAGATCGGGTAGATACACAGAGTCTCTTGCCCAGAGGAGGGGAATCGAGGACCAGAGGACATGGGTTCAAGGTGAAGGGGAAAAGATTTAATAGGAATCTGAAGGGTAACTTTTCCACACAGAGGGTGGTGGGTGTATGGAACGAGCTGACGGAGGAGGTAGTTGAGGCTGGGACTATTACAACGTTTAAGAAACAGTTAGACAGGTACATGAATGGAACAGGTTAGGAGGGGTATGGAGCAGGCACAGGCACAGGCAGGTGGGACTAGTGTAGCTGGGACATTGTTGGTCGGTGTGGGCAAGTTAGGCCGAAGGGCCTATTTCCACACTGTATCACTCTATGACTTATGATTCTAGTGGAAACAAGTTTAGAGGTATTTGGGCAAAAAGCACACAGAGCGCAGAAGATAATTGGGACACAGCCACCAGCCTTGGAGGGCATCTACTACACACGGTGCCTCAGGATGGCCGTCAGCATCCACAAAGACTCCTCACGCCCTTGTAATGGTCTGTTCGAACTCCTACCTTCTGGCAGGCGTTACAAGGCCTTCTACGCCCGAACCTCTAGACTCAGGAACAGTTTCATCCCCAGAGCTATAGCTGCTCTGAACCGGCCATGCTGAGTGCCCCCCACCCCCCACCTCCATGAACTGTATTCACGCACATCGACCCGGCACAGACATATTTGCCTTTTACTGTTGTTTTTTATAAATCATCTATCTTAGGGTATCTAAATGTTATTAGTTGTTTAAGTTACGACATCGGATGGAAGCTGCATCCCAAATCTCGTCGCACCTATGTGTAATGACAATAAAATATATTATTATTATTATTATTGTTATTATTAGGTGGGACTAGTGTAGATGGAATATGTTGGTCGGTGTGGGAAAGTTGGGCCGAAGGGCCTGTTTCCACGCCACATGGCTCTATGACTCTATGACTATGTACCGAGATATGGAGAAAAGCTTTGCATTTTGCATGTTATCCGATCAAATCAGATAGCCATATATAAATAGTGTTCTTCCAAACTCCATCATCCGGCGGGAGGGCCTGAAACATCGGGCCTCTGCTGCGGCGACTGCGGAGGCCTGAATAGGCCCCGACCACAGGTGAACATAGAGGAAGAGGACTGTACTTTTAGTGCCTTCCCTCACAGTGGGAAACGTTGATTCCACAGTGGGGGGACATGCATGTTAAATTCTATAGTGCGTTGTGTCTTTTCTTTTTATTTGTATGACCTTCAGCCCAACTCCTCCGTGCCGACCAAGGTGACCCATCCACGCTGGTCCCATTCACCAACATTTGACACCTATATTGGAAACATAGAAAAAAGGTGCAGGAGTAGACCATCGGCTCTTCGAGCCTGCACTGCCATTCAAAATCATCATGGCTGATCATCTAAAATCAGTACCCTGTTCCTGCTTTTTCCCCATATCCCCTGATTCCTTTAACCCGAAGAGCTAAATCTAACTCTCTCTTGAAAACATCCGGTGAATTGGTCTGCACTGCCTTCTGTGGCAGAGAATTCCACAGATTCACAACTCTCTGGGTGAAAAAGCTTTTCCTCAACTCAGTCCCAAATGATCTACCCCTTATTCATAAACTGTAACCTCCTGGTTCCGGACTCCCCCCAACATGAGGAACATTTTTTCCCACATCTAGCCAATCCAAACCCTTAAGAATGTTATATGTCTCTATAAGATATCCTCTCATCCTTCTAAATTCAAGTGAATACAAGCCCGGTCGATCCATTTGACACTTAGATCTCATGGGATCCAAGGAGAGATAGCTGAATGGATAGCAAATTGGCTCCATGGAAGGAAGCAGTGGGTGATGGTGGAAGGTTGCTTCTCAGACTGGAGGCCTGTGACTAGTGTTGTGCCTCAGGGTTCGGTGCTGGGCCCATTACTGTTTATCATCTACATCAATGATTTGGATGAGAAAACACAGGGCAAGATTAGCAAGCTTGCTTATAGAAACATAGAAACATAGAAACATAGAAAATAGGTGCAGGAGTAGGCCATTCGGCCCTTCGAGCCTGCACCGCCATTCAATATGATCATGGCTGATCATCCAACTCAGTATCCCATCCCTGCCTTCTCTCCATACCCCCTGATCCCTTTAGCCACAAGGGCCACATCTAACTCCCTCTTAAATATAGCCAATGAACTGGCCTCAACCACCTTCTGTGGCAGAGAATTCCACAAATTCACCACTCTCTGTGTAAAAAATGTTTTTCTCATCTCGGTCCTAAAAGATTTCCCCTTTATCCTTAAACTGTGACCCCTAGTTCTGGACTTCCCCAACATCGGGAATAATCTTCTTGCATCTAGCCTGTCCAACCCCTTAAGAATTTTGTAAGTTTCTATAAGATCCCCCCTCAATCTTCTGAATTCCAGCGTGTACAAGCCGAGTCTATCCAGTCTTTCTTCATATGAAAGTCCTGCCATCCCAGGAATCAGTCTGGTGAACCTTCTCTGTACTCCCTCTAAGGCAAGAATGTCTTTCCTCAGATTAGGAGACCAAAACTGTACGCAATACTCCAGGTGTGGTCTCACCAAGACCCTGTACAACTGCAGTAGAACCTCTCTGCTCTTATACTCAAATCCTTTTGCTATGAATGCTAACATACCATTTGCTTTCTTCACTGCCTGCTGCACCTGCATTCCTACTTTCAATGACTGGTGTACCATGACACCCAGGTCTCGTTGCATCTCCCCTTTTCCTAATCGGCCACCATTCAGATAATAGTCTACTTTCCTGTTTTTGCCACCAAAGTGAATAACCTCACATTTATCCACATTATACTGCATCTGCCATGCATTTGCCCACTCACCCAACCTATCCAAGTCACCTTGTAGCCTCCTAGCATCCTCCTCACAGCTAACACTGCCCCCCAGCTTCGTGTCATCCGCAAACTTGGAGATGTTGCATTCAATTCCCTCATCCAGATCATTAATATATATTGTAAATAGCTGGGGTCCCAGCACTGAGCCTTGCGGTACCCCACTAGTCACTGCCTGCCATTCTGAAAAGGACCCGTTTACTCCTACTCTTTGCTTCCTGTCTGCCAGCCAGTTCTCTATCCACATCAATACTGAACCCCCGATACCTTGTGCTTTAAGTTTGTATACTAATCTCTTATGTGGGACCTTGTCGAAAGCCTTCTGAAAGTCCAGATATAACACATCCACTGGTTCTCCCCTATCCACTCTACTAGTTACATCCTCGAAAAATTCTATAAAATTCGTCAGACATGATTTACCTTTCATAAATCCATGCTGACTTTGTCTAATGAATTCACCACTTTCCAAATGTGCTGCTATCCCATCTTTAATAACTGACTCCAGAATTTTCCCCACTACCGATGTTAGACTAACTGGTCTGTAATTCCCCGTTTTCTCTCTCCCTCCCTTCTTAAAAAGTGGGGTTACATTAGCTACCCTCCAATCCTCAGGAACTACTCCAGAATCTAAAGAGTTTTGAAAAATTATCACTAATGCATCCACTATTTCTGGAGCTACTTCCTTACGTACTCTGGGATGCAGCCTATCTGGCCCTGGGGATTTATCGGCCTTTAATCCATTCAATTTACCCAACACCGCTTCCCGACTAACCTGGATTCCACTCAGTTCCTCCATCTCATTTAACCCCCGGTCCCTTGCTATTTCTGGCAGATTATTTATGTCTTCTTAGTGAAGACAGAACCAAAGTAGTTATTCAATTGGTCTGCCATGTCCTTGTTCCCCATGATCAATTCGCCTGTTTCTGACTGCAAGGGACCTACATTTGTTTTAACTAATCTTTTCCTTTTCACATATCTATAAAAACTTTTGCAGTCAGTTTTTATGTTCCCTGCCAGTTTTCTTTCATAATCCATTTTCCTTTTCCTAATTAAGCCTTTTGTCCTCCTCTGCTGGACTCTGAATTTCTCCCAGTCCTCTGGTAGGCTGCTTTTTCTGGCTAATTTGTACGCTTCATCTTTTGTTTTGATACTATCCCTGATTTCCCTTGTTATCCACGGATGCACTACCTTCCCTGATTTATTATTTTGCCAAACTGGGATGAACAATTCTTGTAATTCATCCATGCAGTTTTTAAATTTCTTCCATTGCATATCCACCGTCAACCCTTTAAGAATCATGTGCCAGTCTATCTTGGCCAATTCACGTCTCATACCCTCAAAGTCACCTTTCTTTAAGTTCAGGACCCTTGTTTCTGAATTAACAATGTCACACTCCATCCTAATGAAGAACTCAACCATATTATGGTCACTCTTGCCCAAGGGGCCACGCACAACAAGACTGCTAACTAACCCTTCCTCATTACTCAATACCCAATCTAGAATAGCCTGCTCTGTCGTTGGTTCTTCTACTTCTTGGTTTAGAAAACTATCCCGCATACATTCCAAGAAATCCTCTTCCTCAGCACCCCTGCCAATTTGATTCACCCAATCTATATGTAGATTGAAGTCACCCATTATAACAGTTTTACCTTTGTTGCACGCATTTCTAATTTCCTGTTTGATGCCATCCCCAACTCCACTACTACTGTTAGGTGGCCTGTACACAACTCCCAGTAGCGTTTTCTGCCCCTTGGTGTTTCGCAGCTCTACCCATATCGATTCCACATCCTCCAAACTAATGTCCTTCCTTTCTATTGCGTTAATCTGCTCTCTAACCAGCAACGCTACCCCACCTCCTTTCCCTTTCTGTCTATCCGTCCTGAATATTGAATATCCCTGGATGTTCAGCTCCCAGCCTTGGTCACCCTGGAGCCATGTCTCCGTGATCCCAACTATATCATAGTCATTAATAACTATCTGCACATTCAACTCATCTTATGATACAACTTATGATACAAAAGTTAGTGGTTTTGCAGATAGTAGAAATAGAATAGAATAGAATGCAATTTATTGTCATTCAAACCTAGGTTTGAACGAAATATCATTTCTACAGTTTTTATTTTTACATTACAAAACAATCCAAGACCCACACTTAACACAGTTTACATAAACATCCATCACAGTGAGTCTCCAACATCTCCTCACTGTGATGGAAGGCAAAGTCTTTATCTCTTCCCTTTGTTCCTTCTCCCGTGGTCCAGCAGTCCCACTGCAGTGTCGAGGCGAACTGTGGCTCCAATGTTAAAGCCCCCGGCGGGCGATGGTAAGTCCTGAGGCCGTTTAAGCCACGCCGGGCGATGTTAGGCCCCGGCTCCATGTCCTTAAACCCGCGATTCCAGCGGGAGAAGTCGCCGTTGCGGAGCTCGGAAAAGCGGTCTCCCACCAGGGACCCGCGAGCTCCCGATGTTCCCGTCCACCGGGTCTGCGGCCGGTGCCTCCGAACTCCAAAAGTCGGGTCGCAGCCGCGCGCCACCACAGCTCTTCCCGCTCCGAAGTTGGCCAGCTCCGCGATGTCAGCTCCGCAGGCTCTGCAACTGGAGCCCTCAGGTTAGTCCCGGCCGGAGGTCACCGCCGGCTCCACGATGTTAGGCCCAACGACATCCGAGACCCGACAGGGAATAGTCGGGTCCCCGCACAGGGAAGAGATTTAAACGGTTTCCCCCACCCCCCCCCCCCCCCCCACATATCCACAGCTAAAAAATAAATAAAAACTAACTCAAGACATTCATTTAACAAGACAAAAATAAAAAAAGACAGACGACTGTAGTCGAGCCACTGCCGTTAGGCGCCACCACTAACACCACTAGTGAAGATGGTTGTGAGCGATTGCAGCAGGTTCTGGATCAATTGGCCAGGTGGGTGGAGGAATGGTTGATGGAATTGCATACGGAGTAGTTACCTCTCATCCTTCTAAATTCCAGTGAATACAAGCCCAGTCGACCCATTCTTTCATCTCAGCTTAGATGGGGCATCTTGGACAGCATGGATGAGTTGGGCCGAAGGGCCTGTTTCCATGGTGTATGATTAAATATTCCTTAAAACCTTCCTGAACCAAATTTATTTAAAATAGTAGAACTGTAGAAGTGAACTCACCAATGCCTAGGTAGACAAAAGTGCTGGAGAAACTCAGCGGGTGCGGCAGCATCAATGGAGCACAAGAAATAGGCAACGTTTCGGGCCCAACCCTCCTTCAGACTGACGTAGGGTGGGGGGGGGGTGGGGGGGGGTGGGGGGGGGGGGGTGGTGGGGGGGGGGGGGCTAGAAGAAGAAAGGAAGAGGAGGAGCCAGAGGGCTGAGGGAGAGCTGGGAAGGGGAGGAGACAGCAAGGGCTACCGGAAATTGGAGAATTAAATGTTTATGCCACTAGGGTGCAGACTGCCCAAGCGGAATATGAGGTGCTGCTCCTCCAATTTACAGTGGTCCTCACTCTGGCCATGGAGGAGGCCCAGGACAGAAAGGTCAGATTCGGAACGGGAGGGGGAGTTGAAGTGCTGAGCCACCGGGAGATCAGGTTGGTTAATGCGGACTGAGCGGAGGTGTTCGGTGAAGCGATCGCCAAGCCTACGCTTGGTCGCACCGATGTAGATCCCAATCCCTGTATAACTGAAATAAAACCTCCCTGCTTTTGTATTCAATTCCACAGTAAATCTATAGTTATATGAAAAAGAAATCTGCCTCTTCTCTGCCTTAAATGGATCACCCTTCATCCTGAGAAGCAATTCTAGGCTGTTGTAACACTCCTCCATGAGTGGAAGTGTTTTAGTGACAGATCCACTCTAACCCTCCTAGAGAACGTGATAGAGAAACTGCCGTGAGTTGTGGACGCGACCCAGACTATCACACAAACCAGCCTCCAATCCATTGACTCAAGTTACGCCACGCTGCCTCGGCAAGGCCCGCAGCATTAACAGGCTGAATCTCACCACAGTAATTCCCCCTTCTCCCCTCTACCATCAGACAAGTGGTACAGAAGCTCAGGTAAAAACGAAACACACTTCCAAATTCAGGGACATAGCAACATGAAAACATAGCAAGTAAGTGCAGGGGGAGGCCAATCGGCCCTTCGAGCCAGCACCGCCATTCAATATGATCATGGCTGATCACCTAATTTGAGGAAGGACATTCTTGCTACTGAGGGAGTGCAGTGTAGGTTTACAAGGTTAATTCCCGGGATGGCAGGACTGTCATATGCTGAGAGAATGGAGCGGCTAGGCTTGTACACTCTGGAGTTTAGAAGGATGAGAGGGTATCTCGTTGAACCATATAAGATTGTTAAGGGGTTGGACACGCTAGAGGCAGGAAACATGTTCCTGATGTTGGGGGTGTCCAGAACCAGGGGCCACAGTTTAAGAATAAGGGGTAAGCCATTTAGAACGGAGATGAGGAAACACTTTTTCTCACAGAGAGTTGTGAGTCTGTGGAATTCTCTGCCTCAGAGGGCGGTGGAGGCCGGTTCTCTGGATACTTTCAAGAGAGAGCGAGATAGGGCTCTTAAAAATAGCGGAGTCAGGGGATATGGGGAGAAGGCAGGAATGGGGTACTGATTGTGGATGATCAGCCATGATCACATTGAATGGCAGTGCTGGATCAAAGGGCCAAATGGCCTACTCCTGCACCTATTGTCTATTGTCTATTGTCTATTGTCTATTATCTACAATCAGTACCCTGTTCCTGCTTTCTCCCCATATCCCTTGATTCCGTTAGCCCAAAGAGCTAAATCTAACTCTCTCTTGAAAACATCCAGTGAATTGGCTTCCAATGCCTTCTGTGGCTGAGAATTCCACAGATTCACAACTCTCTGGCTGACAAAGTTTTTCCTCATCTCAGTCCTAAATGGCCTACCCCTTATTCTTAAACTGTGACCTCTGGTTCTGGACTACCCCAACACAGGGATCATTTTTTCCTGCATCTAGCTTGTCCAATCCCTTAAGAATGTTATATGTTTCTATAAGATCACCTCTCATCCTTCTAAATTCCAGTGAATATAAGCCCAGTCGATCGATTCGACACTTAGACCTCATGGGATCCAAGGAGAGATAGCTGAATGGATAGCAAATTGGCTCCATGGAAGGAAGCAGTGGGTGATGGTGGAAGGTTGCTTCTCAGACTGGATGCCTGTGACTAGTGATGTGCCTCAGGGTTCGGTGCTGGGCAAGGGTTCGTTTCTGTTTGTCATCT
This sequence comes from Amblyraja radiata, assembly GCF_010909765.2. Lineage (NCBI taxonomy): Eukaryota > Metazoa > Chordata > Chondrichthyes > Rajiformes > Rajidae > Amblyraja > Amblyraja radiata. The sequence goes on from NC_045961.1 coordinate 102,725,793, forward strand.
ACATCAATGATTTGGATGAGAACATACAGGGCAAGATTAACAAGTTTGCTGATGATACAAAAGTTGGTGGTTATGCATATAGAGAAGATGGTTGTGAAAGATTGCAGCAGGATCTGGATCGATTGGCCAGGTGGGCAGAGGAATGGTTGATGGAATTTAATACAGATAAATGTGAGGTGTTGTATTTTGGGACGTCGAACAAGGGCAGGACCTACACATTAAATGGTCGGCCTCTTTTTTTTTTTTTTTTTTTTTTTTTTTTTTTAACCTTTATTTAACCAGGAGAAGTCTCATTGAGATTAAAAATCTCTTTTACAAGAGAGTCCTGGCCAAGACAGGCTGCAGCACAGCTCCACAGTTACAGACAATAATTTAAAAACAACAACAGAGAACATATAAATAGAGTCACAGTCAGAACATCATCAAACAAAGCATGTACAGACAGAAGAGCTCGCTTCAACATCATTAAGAAGGGATTTAAATCTGTTTATAGAAACCAGCTCCTTAAGTTTCAGTTCATTCTGCAGCTGGTTCCATGCGAAGGCAGCAGCATAACTAAATGCCCTTTTCCCCAGTTCAGTACGGACTTTAGGTACAGTTAGTAAGAACAAGTCCTCAGAGCGGAGCTGATAAGTTCCTGTGCTTTTTCGAATTACATACTTCTGCAGGTATGAAGGAAGAACACCGAGGATAGTCTTATAAATAAGGATATGCCAATGATGGAGTCTGCGGGTGGACAGGGCAAACCATCCAACTTGAGCATACAAAGTGCAGTGGTGCGTGAGGGTTTTAAAATTAGTAACAAATCTCAGTGCTCCGTGGTAGACCGTGTCCAAAGACTGTAGGCATTTTGTAGATGCATTCATATAGGCCTCTGGGGAGTGTTGCAGAGCAGAGGGATCTAGGAGTACAGGTACAGGTTCCTTGAAGGTGGAGTCGCAGGTAGATAAGGTGGTCAAAAAGGCTTTTGGCACTTTGGCCTTCATCAGTCAGAGTATTGAGTATAGAAGTTGGGAGGTCATGATGCAGTTGTATAAGACGTTGGTGAGACTGCATTTAGAATATTGTGTTCAGTTCTGGTCACCATGTTATAGGAAACATATTGTCAAGCTTGAAAGGGTTCAGAAAAGATTTACGAGGATGTTGCCAGGACTAGAGGGTGTGAGCTATAGGGAGAGGTTGAGTAGGCTGGGTCTTTATTCCCCGGAGCGCAGGAGGATGAGGGGAGATCTTATAGAGGTGTATAAAATCATGAGAGGAATAGATCGGGTAGATGCATAGAGTCTCTTGCCCAAAGTAGGGGAATCGAGGACCAGAGGACATAGGTTCAAGGTGAAGGGGAAAAGATTTAATAGGAATCTGAGGGGTAACTTTTTCACACAGAGGGTGGTGGGTGCATGGAACAAGCTGCCAGAGGAGGTAGTTGAGGCTGGGACTATCCCATCGTTTAAGAAACAGTCAGACAGGTACATGGATAGGACAGGTTTGGAGGGATATGGACCAAGCGCAGGCAGGTGGGACTAGTGTAGCTGGGACATTGTTGGCCGGTGTGGGCCTTTTTCCACACTTTTTCACTCTATGACTCTATGACTATGACAAGCTGTACATCTCTGGGACCAGTCCAGTAAAACTCGACCTCCTCCTTGTACTCGCTAGAATTTAGAAGATTGAGGGGGGATCTTATAGAAACTTACAAAATTCTTAAGGGGTTGGACAGGCTAGATGCAGGAAGATTGTTCCCGATGTTGGGGAAGTCCAGGACAAGGGGTCACAGTTTAAGGATAAAGGGGAAAGTCATTTAGGACTGAGATGAGAAAAACATTGTTCACACAGAGAGTGGTGAATCTGTGGAATTCTCTGCCACAGAAGGTAGTTGAGGCCAGTTCATTGGCCATATTTAAGAGGGAGTTAGATGTGGCCCTTGTGGCTAAAGGGATCAAGGGGTATGGAGAGAAGGCAGGTACAGGATACTGAGTTGGATGATCAGCCATGATCATATTGAATGGCGGTGCAGGCTCGAAGGGACCTACTCCTGCACCTATTTTCTATGTTTCTATGTTTCTTACTTCTGGGCCCTTGGCATCTTGCCCAGCTGACCACACAATGCTCCAATTAAAACCTAGCCAATCATTTATTACATTCATCATCATCTCTTCCCACTGAGCTCCTACATTAAAATAATAACGATGACAGTATGTGGGTGTCGCTGGCAGGGACAGCGTTTCATGCACTTCATTAATTGTCCACGAGGAGGTGATGGTTAGCCACGTTTTTGACCTGGTGCAGTCCTTCTGGTGAAGGTGCTTTCTGAGTGCTGCTTCTGGATGGCAGGACTTAGACTGAATGACAGCGAAGGAAACTGCAGTTGTACAGAGGGGCCCTAGTGAGACCACACCTGCAGTATTGTGTGCAGTTTTGGTCTCCTAATTTAAGGAAGAACATTCTTGCTATTGAGGGAGTGCAGCGTAGGTTTACAAGGTTAATTCCCGGGATAGCGGGACTGACATATGATGAAAGAATGGATCGACTGGGCTTGTATACACTGGAATTTAGACGGATGAGACGGAATCTTATATAAATATTAAAAATTCTTAAGGAATTGATCAGGCTAGATGCAGGAAAAATGTTCCCGACCACACCACACAACAAGGTTCACGGGCTTCAGGTGAAGCATCTCTCTGCTGCTCCAAGGGATAGGAAGGCAAGAATCCTTTGCTATTTGGAGATGTAATCTCTTTAAACCACTGCCAAGATCTTCAAGCCACTGCAAGACTTCTCCGCTATTCACGAAAGGTCAGATCATCCGTTCATTTACACTTACTAAGCTGTTTAATTTGCATGAATCTAGCTCATTTTCCATTGGAATGCCTTAATTTAATATCAACGGGGAATTTATGTGAGGAATGACACGAAAGTGAACGGCTTAGTTGGTAAATGCCGACAATTATTCACAAATTTACTGCCCATCTAGTTTTAACAGCTTAAGCTGGATGGGCTTGTGTTATGGAAAGGCACGGTCCTTAAAAAATATCTCATTAACTCCTTTATTAAACTTTCGAGCGTAATAAAGAAATTGATGCATTTTAAAAATTAATCTTTACTCTCATTACGCTCATGTTAGATTGGTTCCTGTCTTACAGCACCAATATTGGGGCAACAATGACAATGGACACAGTCTTAGAATAAGGGCCACAGTCTTGGAATAAGGGCCACCATCTTAGAATAAGGGCCACACTTAGAATAAGGGCCACACTTAGAATAAGGGCCACAGTCTTAGAATAAGGGCCACAGTCTTGGAATAAGGGCCACAGTCTTAGAATAAGGGCCACAGTCTTAGAATAAGGGCCACAGTCTTAGAATAAAGGCCACCGTCTTAGAATAAGAGCCACCGTCTTAGAATAAGGGCCACACTTAGAATAAGGGCCACACTTAGAATAAGGGACACAGTCTTGGAATAAGGGCCACAGTCTTAGAATAAGGGCCACAGTCTTAGAATAAGGGCCACACTTAGAATAAGGGCCACAGTCTTAGAATAAGGGCCACAGTCTTAGAATAAGGGCCACAGTCTTAGAATGAGGGCCACCGTCTTAGAATAAAGGGGAGGTCTTTTAAGACGGAGGTGAGAAAAAAACTTTTTCACCCATAGAGTTGTGAATTTGTGGAGTTCCCTTCCACAGAGGGCAGTGGAGGCCAAGTCACTGGATGGGTTTAAGAGAGAGTTAGATAGAGCTCTAGGGGCTAGTGGAGTCAAGGGATACTGGGAGAAGGCAGGCACGGGTCATTGATAGGGGACGATCATCGGTTCATGAGTTGGACGGGGCGCCGGACTTTGCGCGCGACGTCGCGCGGCCCGGGCCAAAACTCCTCAGCTGGCCCGCCGGCTGGGCTTTGTGTACAGTCCAGCACCCGGGGCCAACTCATCATTCACCCAGACACGGCCCAGTCGGTCAACGAATTGCCGTCGAGAATTTGTTCCTTATTTTGACTTTTGTTCCTTATTTGGGAGTGAGAAGGTTGGCAACCTTTGCACAGTTTGAAGAAGTGTTTCGGCCCGAAACGTTGCATATTTCCTTCGCTCCATGCAAAGAGTTGAACAAACTCCACTATAGGAAATAGGCAACGTTTCGGCCCGAAAACCCTTCCGGGTTTCGGCCCGAAACGTTGCCTATTTCCTTCGCTCCATAGATGCTGCTGCACCCGCTGAGTTTCTCCAGCACTTTTGTCTACCTTCGATATTCCAGCATCTGCAGTCCCTTCTTAAACCTTTGCACCATATCTGAGGAGGGATGTGCTGGCCAGGGTTGGGGAGGGTCCAGAAGAATTTTCGAGATTGATCCCAGGCATGAGATCCCATGCACAGCCTCAGAGTAAAAGAACCTCCCTACAGAAAGGAGTTGAGAAGGAGTTTCTGAAGTCAGAGGGTGGTGAATCAGTGGAATTCATTGTCATAGAGGGCTGTGGAGGCCACAAGTCAGTGGCTATTTTTGAGGTAGAGATAGATAGATTCTTGATTAGTGCGGGTGTCAGGGGTTATGGGGAGAAGGCAGGAGAATGGGGTTAGGAGGGAGAGATAGATCTGCCATGATTGAATAATGGAGGACGACAGATGGCACAATGGTCTAAGTGTTCGGCTGGCAACCGGAAGGTAGCTGGTTCGAATCCCGCTTGGAGTGCATACTGTCGTTGTGTCCTTGGGCAAGACACTTCACCCACCTTTGCCTGTGTGTGTCCTTGGGCAAGACACTTCACCCACCTTTGCCTGTGTGTGTGGATGTAATTATGTGAAGCACTTTGGGGTCAATGCAAGTTGACTAAAAATGTGCTATATAAATAAAGACATTTAAAGACATTTAAAATTTTTTAATGGAGTAGACTTGATGGGCCGAATGGTCTATTTCTGCTCCGAGAACTTATGGCTTGGATCTGCTTTGGTATATTTCCCAATCAAAATGGAATCTAATGAACATAGATCTAGTGTAGCAGGCTGTAGTGTTGGTCGGCATGGACTCAGTGGTCCAAAGGGCCTGTTTCCACACTCTATCTCTAAACAATTATCTCTAAGCAAAACCAAAGATGGCTACATTTTAAAGAGAACCTTACAACGAAAGAGGGCGTTTGAGAGACAGAATGGGATGGTCTGAAGGAGGGTTCCGAATCTAAACGTCACTCTCCCTAAATTGCACCTTTTGTTTAGGGTTTAGAGATACAGCATGGAGGTCTTTGGCCCACCGAGTCTGCGCCGAACAGCGATCACACTCACACCTGTACTATCCTACACACAATGAACAAATTCCAGAAGACCAATTAACCTACCAAAGTCTTTGGAAGGTGGAAGGAAACCAGAGCACCCGGAGAAAACCCAAGCGGTCCCAGGGAGAACGTGCAAACAGAAACATAGAACATAGAAAATAGGTGCAGGAGTAGGCCATTCGGCCCTTCGAGGCTGCACCGCCATTCAATATGATCATGGCTGATCATCCAACTCAGTATCCTGTACCTGCCTTCTCTCCATACCCCCTGATCCCTTTAGCCACAAGGGCCACATCTAACTCCCTCTTAAATATAGCCAATGAACTGGCCTCAACTACCTTCTGTGGCAGAGAATTCCACAGATTCGCCACTCTCTGTGTGAAAAAATGTTTTTCTCATCTCGGTCCTAAAAGATTTCCCCCTTATCCTTAAACTGTGTTTCTGGACTTCCCCAACATCGGGAACAATCTTCCTGCATCTAGCCTGTCCAACCCCTTAAGAATTTTGTGAGTTTCTATAAGATCCCTAAATTCTAGCGAGTACAAGCCGACTCTATCCAGTCTTTTTTCATATGAAAGTCCTGACATCCCAGGAATCTGGTGAACCTTCTGGTGAACCTTCTGAGTCTGGTGAACCTTCTCTGTACTCCCTCCACGACAAGAATGTCTTTCCCCAGATTAGGAGACCAAAACTGTACGCAATACTCCAGGTGTGGTCTCACCAAGACCCTGTACAACTGCGGTAGAACCTCCCTGCTCCTATACTCAAATCCTTTTGCTATGAAAGCTAACATACCATTCGCTTTCTTCACTGCCTGCTGCACCTGCCTGCCTACTTTCAATGACTGGTGTACCATGACACCCAGGTCTCGTTGTATCTCCCCTTTTCCTAATCGGCCACCATTCAGATAATAGTCTAATAGTCTAAATAGTCTAAAATGGTGGTGAAAGTCGAGAGATTAAATGAGGACTCACATTTAGTTTGATGTATTGCATCATAATGCATCTTTGATGCCCTGTGCAACATTAATACTGAGCCTATAAACTTATTTGTAGGAAAAACACCTTTTGTTTGGCATTTTAATACAGTAATTAATCCCTTTTGGATTGCCGCAGTGGATGAAAGGATCTCATGTGGATTAATAATGCTTGGAGTTTCAAATTATTTATTTTGTGCATCATGTTGACCCGAAGAAAGATAGCACAAATTACTGGGACTCGCTAGCATCAGAAGTGTTTGTTATTTCCCCCAGAGTCACGGCCTAGAAAGCCTGCCTCTGATGGGAACAGATATGGAGGGTGGTTTTGATTTTCAATGACAAAATCCCATGTTTAGTGAGTTTAGAGAACCAAAGTAACTAACAAGGTAACGCCCCCTACCCCCACCCTCCACCCTCCCACCCCCGACATCAGTCTGAAGAAGGGTCTCGACCCAAAACATCTCCTATTCCTTCTCTCCATAGATGCTGCCTCACCCGCTGAGTTCCTCCAGCATTTTTGTCTACCTTCGATTTTTCCAGCATCTGCAGTTCCTTCTTAAACTATAAGCTAAAGTAACCAACAATCCCCGCACACTAACACTTAGTTATTTAGTTTAGTTTGGAGATACAGCGCGGAAACAGGCCCCATGGCCCACCGAGTCCGCGCAGACCAGCGATCCCCGCACACTAACACTACCCTACGCACGCTAGGGGCAATTTACATTCACCAAGCCAATTAACCTACAAACCTGTACGTCTTTGGAGTGTGGGAGGAAACCGAAGATCTTGGAGAAAACTCATGTGGGTCACGGGGAGAACGTACAAACTCCGTACAGACAGCACCCGTAGCCGGGATCGAACCCGGGTCCCTGGCGCTGCAAGCGCTGTAAAGCAGCAACTCTACCGCTGCACCACCGTGCCGCCACAATTTGATTTAGGGTTTTACAGAGTACTACGATTCCATATTCTGTTGTGCTGCCGCAAGTAAGAATGTCACTGTTCTGTTCCAGGACCTATGGCAATAAAACACTCTTCATTCGAAGATAGACGCAGAAAGGTGGAGTAACTCAGCGGGACAGGCGGCATCTCCGGAGAGAAGGGATGGGCGACGTTTCGGGTCGAGACCCTTCTTCAGACCGAAAAAGGGCTCTCGACCCGAAACATCACCCATTCCTTCTCTCCGGAGATGCTGCCAGTCCCGCTGAGTTACTCCAGTTTTTTGTGTCTATCTTTGGGTTAAACAGGCATCTGCAGTTCCTTCACTCCCCTGAGAGAGACAGAGAGAAGAAAGAATGGGGGAAGCGAAGGGGGATTCGGCAAGGTTCCGGTCACGAAAGGGTTAATACACTGCACGTGTGTCTGTGTGTGTGTGTGCGTGCGTGCGTGTGTGTGTGTATATGTGTGTGTGTGTGTGTGTGTGTGTGTGTGTGTGTGTGTGTGTGTGCGTGCGTGCGTGCGTGCGTGCGTGCGTGCGTGCGTGCGTGCGTGTGTGTGTGTGTGTGTGTGTGTGTGTGCGTGCGTGCGTGCGTGCGTGCGTGCGTGCGTGCGTGTGTGTGTGTGTGTGTGCGTGTGCGTGTGTGTGTGTGTGTGTTTCCCCCCCACACCCCCCCCCCCCACCCCATTGCTGATGTTGATTCTCTCTTGGTAACCACCCAACAAGGTCAATAACCGCATCATCAAAATGGGTTCCTTGGCTGTGAGCCACTGCCAAGCAGAGGCACTCTGCAGATTGGTAGCGGAGTGACTGATGAATGCAAGGATGGAACAGCATGGGAATCCTACTCCCACTAATGCACCTACACCAGGCTAATGCATCGTTTTAATTAATACAAGCTTCGTCCTCCCATGCCAAGAGCACTGGACTGCCACGAAATGTCATCTCTTGTCAATTGTGCCTTATTCAGACACATTATTCAGTTGTACGGGCACGCTGCTAAATTAATTCCATTGACTTTGTGACTTCAATGCACGCCTCCAGATTCAGGGACAGTTTGTTCCCAGCTGTTATCAGGCAACTAAATCATCCTACCCCAACCAGACAGCGGTGCTGAACTACTATCTACCTCATTGGTGACTATCCTTGATCGGACTTTACTGGCTTTACCTTGCACTAAATGTTATTCCCTTATCATGTATCATGTACACTGTAAATGGCTCGATTGTAATCACACATTGTCTTTCTGCTGACTGGATAGCACGCAACAAAAAGAAAGCTTTTCAATGTACCTCGGTACACGTGACAATAAACTAAACTGAAACAATATGTGTAAAAATGTGTCCACTCTGGTTCCTATTAAATCTTTCCCCCCTCACCTTAACCTTATGGTCCCCATTGCCAACTTCCTCACTTCCCCCATGGCAGTCTTGTCTACTGATTAAGGGGATGAAATTTAGGGCGGGGGATAAAAATCAAGCACATGGAATGCGCAGGCAGGGACTATCCCATTTAGACAGGTGCATGGATAGGACAGAAATGCTGGAGAAACTCAGCGGGTGCAGCAGCATCTATGGAGCGAAGGAAATAGGCAACGTTCTTGCCTTCTCCCCATATCCCCTGACTCAAGTTCAAGTTCAAGTGAGTTTATTGTCATGTGTCCCTGGATAGGACAATGAAATTCTTGCTTTGCTTAAGCACACAGAAAATAGTAGGCATTTACTACAAAACAGATAAATGTGTCCATATACCATGATATAAATATATACACACATGAATAAATAAACTGATAGTGCAAATAACAGAAAGTGGTTGGTAATAATCAGAGTTTTGTCCGAGCCAGGTTTAATAGCCTGATGGCTGAGGGGAAGTAACTATTCCTGAACCTGGTTGTTGCAGTCTTCAGGCTCCTGTACCTTCTACCTGAAGGTAGCAGGGAGATGAGTGTGTGGCCAGGATGGTGTGGGTCTTTGATGATACTGCCAGCCTTTTTGAGGCAGCGACTGCGATAAATCCCCTCGATGGAAGGAAGGTCAGAGCCGATGATGGACTGGGCAGTGTTTACTACTTTTTGTAGTCTTTTCCTCTCCAGGGCGCTCAAATTGCCGAACCAAGCCACGATGCAACCGGTCAGTATGCTCTCGACTGTGCACCTGTAGAAGTTAGAGAGAGTCTTCCTTGACAATCCGACTCTCCGTAATCTTCTCAGAAAGTAGAGGCGCTGATGTGCTTTTTTGATGATTGCATTAGTGTTCTCGGACCAGGAAAGATCTTCAGAGATGTGCACGCCCAGGAATTTGAAGCTCTTGACCCTTTCAACCATCGACCCGTTGATATAAATGGGGCTGTGGGTCCCCCTCCTACTCCTTCCAAAGTCCACAATCAGTTCCTTGGTTTTGCTGGTGTTGAGGGCCAGGTTATTGCGCTGGCTATCTTTAAGAGCCCTATCTAGCTCTTTCTTGAAAGCATCCGGAGAACCGGCTTCGGGAGAGGAATGGAGAGCAGGGGAGAGACAAGTTTTTGTTTCCATCACAGTGAGGAGGACTCACTGTGATGGATGTTTATGTGAATTGAATTGTGTTGGTGTGTGTCTTGGTTCTTTTTTTGTATGGCTGCAGAAACCAAATTTCGTTTGAACCTCATGTGAGGTTCAAATGACAAATAAAAGGTCATGTCGAGCTCGGGTCTCTTGTGCTGTAAGGCAGCAATACTATCGCTGCGCCACCGTGCCGCCGTTGTGCACGGGTGATCACTGGTCGGCGCGGACTCGATGGGCAGAAGGGCCTGTTTCCATGCAGTGGGATCTAAAAAATCAAGTCTAGTCCACTATTCAATCATGGCATATCTATCTTTCCATCTCAACCCCATTCTCCTGCCTCAAGTCAAGTCAAGTCAAGTTTATTCGTCACAACCCCATAGCCCAGAACATATTGACATATTCTGTTGTGCTGCAATTTCATTGTTCTATCAGGGACATATGACAATCAAGGTACGTCCTTTTATTCTGAGGCTCAGCCCTCTGGATCTAGACTCTCCCACTAGTGGAAACATCCTCTCCATAGCCACTCTATCCAGCCCTTTCACTATTCATAAGTTTCAATAAGGTACCCGCTCATCCTTCTGAACTGCAGTGAGTACAGGCCCAGTGCCGTCAAACGCTCATCATAGGCTAACCCACTCATTCCTGGGATCGTTCTCGTAAACCTCCTCTGCACCCTCTCCAGAGCCAGCACATCCTTCCTCGGATATTTAGTTTAGAGATACAGAGTGAAAACAGGCCCTTCGGCCCACCGGGTCCGCGCCGACCAGCGATCCCCGCACACTAACACTATCCTACACCCACTAGGGACAAGTTTTACATTTACACCAAGCCAATTAACCCACAAACCTGTACGTCTTGGGAGAGTGTGGGAGGAAACGGAAGATCTCGGAGAAAACCCACGCAGGTCACGGGGAGAACGTACAAACTCCATACAGACAATTATAGAAACATAGAAAATGTGCAGGAGGAGGCCATTCGGCCCTTCGAGCCAGCACCGCCATTCATTGTGATCATGGCTGATCATCCCCAATCAATAACCCGTGCCTGCCTTCTCCCCATATCCCTTGACTCCACTAACTCTCTCTTAAATCCATCCAGTGACTTGGCCTCCACTGCCCTCTGTGGCAGGGAATTCCATAAATTCACAACTTTCTGGGTGAAAAAGGTTTTTCTCACCTCAGTCTTAAATGACCTCCCCTTTATTCTAATTCTTTGGCCCCTGGTTCTGGACTCGCCCAACATTGGGAACATTTTTCCTGCATCGAGCTTGCCAAGTCCTTTTATAATTTTATATGTTTCTATAAGAACCCCCTCATCCTTCTAAACTCCAGTGAATACAAGCCTAGTCTTTTCAATCTTTCCTCATATAATAATAATAATAATAATAATAATAATAATAATAATAATACATTTTATTTATTTATGGGCGCCTTTCAAGAGTCTCAAGGACACCTTACAAAAATTTAGCAGGTAGAAGAAAAACATGTAAGGGGAATGAAATAAATAGTAGAGACATGACTAGTACACAAATTAAAGACAGAATACAATTCAAAACACAATATGAGGCAATTCAAGCACAGATGAAAAGGGAAGGGGACGTGGGGCAAAGGATAGGCAGAGGTGAAGAGATGGGTCTTGAGGCGGGACTGGAAGATGGTGAGGGACACGGAATTGCGGATCAGTTGGGGGAGGGAGTTCCAGAGCCTGGGAGCTGCCCTGGAGAAGGCTCTGTCCCCAAAACTGCAGAGGTTGGAGTTGTGGATGGAGAGGAGACCGGCTGATGTGGATCTGAGGGACCGTGAGGGTTGGTAGGGGGAGAGGAGGTCAGTGAGATATGGGGGGGTCAGAGGGTGGAGGGCTTTGTAGGTGAGGATCAGGATTTTGTAGGTGATCCGGTGGGAGATGGGAAGCCAGTGAAGTTGTTTGAGGACTGGAGTGATGTGATGCCAGGATTTGGTGTGGGTGATGAGTCGGGCGGCTGCGTTCTGGACCAGTTGGAGTCGGTTGATGTATGTGGAGCTGATGCCAAGGAGAAGTGAGTTGCAATAGTCCAGTCGGGAGGAGATGAAGGCATGGATGAGTCTTTCAGCAGCAGGCGGTGTGAGAGAGGGTCTGAGTTTGGCGATGTTGCGGAGATGAAAGAAGGAGGTTTTAATGACATGGCGGATGTGAGGCTCAAGGGAGAGGGTGGAATCAAAGATCACGCCAAGGTTGCGGGCCTGGGGAGATGGGGAGACAGTGGTGCCGTCGATGGTGAGAGTGGGGTTATTGATTTTGCTGAGTGTGGCTTTGGGGCCTATGAGGAGGAATTCTGTCTTATCGCTGTTGAGTTTGAGGAAGCTATATGACAGTCCAGCCATCCCAGGGATCAATCTCGTGAACCTACGCTGCACTGCCTCAATCACAAGGATGTCCTTCCTCAAATTAGGAGACCAAAACTGTACACAATACTCCAGACGTGGCCTCACCAGAGCCCTATACAACTGCAGAAGAAATTACAGGGCCCAAAATTGCTCACAGTATTCCAAATGTGGCCTAGTCAGCGCCTTATAGAGCCTCAGCATAAGATCTCGGTTTTTATATACTAATGTCCTCTCGAAATCGGCTGTATCTCTCAACAGCACTGAAGCTCGAACTCTTGAAGCCATTTGAGAGAGGAGGAGGGAGATTCCCTCAGGCAGTATTTGTCTTTCATCTGACATTACTATCAACAGAACTGCTTATTTTCTCACTGGCCATGCCATCCTTTTGTGCACAAATTAACTGACATTCCATACACTGTAACTGTGATAAAAATGTCAAATAAGACATAATACACATCAAAACATTCTTGGATGGTCAAGGCTGCGTTTCAATACTAGCTTTCTGTCTTTCTCTTTTGAGTGTTTTATAGACAACATGTGCAGGAGTAGGCCATTCAGCCCTTCGAGCCAGCACCGCCATTCAATGTGATCATGGCTGATCATCCCCAATCAGTACCCCCGCCTTCTCCCCGTATCCCCTGACTCCGCTATTTTTAAGAGCCCTATCTAGCTTTCTCTTGAAAGTATCCAGAGAACCTGCCTCCACTGCCCTCTGAGGCAGCGAATTCCACAGACTCACAACTCTCTGTGTGAAAAAGTGTTTCCTCGTCTCCGTTCTAAATGGCTTACCCCTTATTCTTAAACTGTGGCCCCTGGTTCTGGACTCCCCCAACATCGGGAACATGTTTCCTGCCTCTAGCGTGTCCAAGCCCTTAACAATCTTATATGTTTCAATGAGATACCCTCTCATCCTTCTAAACTCCAGAGTGTACAAGCCCAGCTGCTCCATTCTCACAGCATATGACAGTCCTGCCATCCCGGGAATTAACCTGGCGAACCTCAATAGCTCCTCAATAACAAATAAATAGTTATCCTCCCTCCTCTCTTTTATTTACAAACCTGAAAGGCCTGGGTAGAGTGGATGTTTCAGGTTTTAGTTTAGTTTAGAGATACAGCGCGGAAACAGGCCCTTCGGCCCACCGGGACCGTGCCGACCAGCAGTCTCCGCACGCTGACACTATCCTACACACACACACAGACGAGGGACAATTTACATTTACACCAGGCCAATTAACCTACAAACCTGTATGTCCTTGGAGGGTGGGAGGTAACCGAAGATCTCGTTGACCTTCTCTGCCGAGACTGCAAGGGTGAAATTGCTTGCTTGCAGCAACAGGTTGTAAACAGGGGGTCATGAGTGATAGCAGCAGAATCTGGCCATTCGGCCCATCAAGTCCACTCTGTCATTCAATCACAGCTGATCTATCTCTCCCTCCTCGCCCTGCTCCCATAACCTCCTACACCCGTACTAATCAAGAATCTATCCATCTCTGCCTTAAATATATCCACTGACTTGGCCTCCACAGCCTTCTGTGGCAATGAATTCCACAGATTCACCACCCTCTGACTAAAGAAATTCCTCCTCATCTCCTTTCTAAAGGAACGTCCTTTAATTCTGAGGCTGTAGTCCTAGTCTGGTCTAGCCCTAAACAAATAGTGCAAAGTAATTTACTCAAAGCTGATTTAAGATTGAGTCTTCCATCGGTCAGGCTCAGAGACTGGCATTGAGGCTAAGGTTCCCAACGGTCCCGTATTAGCCGGGACATCCCGTATATTGGGCTAAATTGGTTTGTCCCGTACGGGACCGCCCTTGTCCCGTATTTGACCGCTACTACTCGGGTCGAGGGGACTGTCGGGTCGGAGCGCCGCGTCCAGCCCCGCCTCACCCGTCCCGACGTAGTGCAGCCCATGGAGTGCAGCAGCAGCAGCAGCAGCAGCAGCAGCGCCTCGCCCGTGGCCCCGTCGGTCGGCAGCCCGGCCAGCTGTCCGACCTTCGGACCTTCGCTTACCGCCGACACCACCACCGCCCCTCCTTCTCACGGCCGATCATCGGTTCATGAGTTGGACGGGGCGCCGGACTTTGCGCGCGACGTCGTGCGGCCCGGGCCAAAACTCCTCAGCTGGCCCGCCGGCTGGGCTTTGTGTGCAGTCCAGCACCCGGGGCCAACTCATCATTCACCCAGACACGGCCCAGTCGGTCAACGAATTGCCGTCGGGAATTTGTCCCGTATTTTGACCTGTTGTCCCTTATTTGGGAGTGAGAAGGTTGGCAACCCTGATTGAGTTTGATGTGCAGAATACCACAGGGCAGTGCTGGGACACATTTGTGAATTAAATACTAGGCTTCTTTTGTATATAGATTGGCCCTTTTGTGAAATAGTCTTGAACTAACGCCAAGAATATCAGCAGACAGCAGCCAGACTGTTGCAAGAACCTGGGTAAGAATATACAAACAAACCGAAGCTAAGATTGACTCGAGATAGATGCAAAATGCTGGAGTAACTCAGCGGGACAGGCAGCATCTCTGTAGAGAAGGAATGGGTGACGTTTCGGGTCGAGACCCTTCTTCAGACTGGTTAGGGATAAGGGGAACGAGAGATCTAGACGGTGATGCGTAGATATAAAGAACAATGAATGAAAGATATGCAAACAAGTAACGATGATGGAAACAGGCCATTGTTAGCTGTTTGTTGGGTGAGAACTAGAAGCTGGTGCGACTTGTGTGGGGGAGGGATAGAGAGAGAGGGAATGCCGGGACTACCTGAAGTGAGAGAAATCAATATTCATACCACTAAGCTGCCCAAGTGAAATATGAGATGCTGTTCCTCCAATTTGCATTTAGCCTCACTCTGACAATGGAGGAGACCGAGAGCAGAAAGGTCTGTGTAGGAATGGGAAGGAGAATTAAAGTGTCCAGCAACCGTGAGATCAGGTAGGTTCACGCGGGCTGAACGAAGGTGTTTCACGAAACGATCGCCCAGTCTGCGTTTGGTCTCACCGATGTATAAGAGTCCACATCTTGAACAACGGATACACTGGATGAGGTTGGAGGATGTGCAAGTGAGCCTCTGCCTAGCCTGAAAGGGGCCCCTGAACAGAGTCGATGGAGGAGGTTTAGCGACAGGTGTTGCATCTCCAGCGGTTGCAGGGGAAGGTACCTGGGGAGGGGATGGTTTGGGTGGGAAGGGATGAGTTAACCAGGGAGTTGCGGAGGGAACGGTCTCTGCGGAAAGCGGAAAGGGGTGGAGATGGGAAGATGTGGCTGGTGGCGGGATCCCGTTGGAGGTGGCGGTTTCAGAGTTATGGGTGTCGTTTCGGGTCAAGACCATTCAACCTTCCTATCAATATATCTGTCCAAATTTATTTTAAATTTTCAAATTTCCTATCACTTATGATCTTATACAGCGAGAAGGCAGGAGAATGGGGTTAAGAGGGAGAGATAGATAGCCATGGACAATAGACAATAGACCATAGACAATAGGTGCAGGAGTAGGCGTGCAGTGGGCAGTTTTGGTCCCCTAATTTGAGGAAGGACATTCTTGCTATTGAGGGAGTGCGGCGTAGGTTTACAAGGTTAATTCCCGGCATGGCAGGACTGTCATATGCTGAGAGAATGGAGCGGCTGGGCTTGTACACTCTGGAGCTTAGAAGGATGAGAGGATATCTCATTGAAACATATAAAATTGTTAAGGGTTTGGACACGCTAAAGGCAGGAAACATGTTCCCGATGTTGGGGGAGTCCAGAACCAGGGGCCACAGTTTAAGAATATGGAGTAAGCCATTTAGAACGGAGACGAGGAAACTCTTTTTCCCACAGAGAGTGATGAGTCTGTGGAATTCTCTGCCTCAGAGGGCGGTGGAGGCCGGTTCTCTGGATGCTTTCAAGAGAGAGTTAGATCGGGCTCTTAAAAATAGCAGTCAGGGGATATGGGGAGAAGGCAGGAACGGGGTACTGATTGGGGATGATCAGCCATGATCACAGTGAATGGTGGTGCTGGCTCGAAGGGCCGAATGGCCTACTCCTGCACCTATTGTCTATTGTTAATTGTGTATTGTATTGGCCCTTCGAGCCAGCACCGCCATTCACTGTGATTATCACTGATCATCCACAATCAGTACCCCGTTCCTGCCTTCTCCCCATATCCCCTGACACTACTATCTTTAAGAGCTGTATCCAACTCTCTCTTGAAAGCATCCAGGGAATTGGCCTCCACTGCCTTCTGAGGCAGAGAATTCCACAAATTCACAACCCTCTGTCTGAAAAAGTTTTTCCGCATCTCCGTTCTAATTGGCCTACCCCTTATTCTTAAACTGTGGTCCCCTGGTTCTGGACTCCCCCAACATCGGGAACGTGTTTCCTGCCTCTAGTGTGTCCAAACCCTTAATGATCTTATCAATAAGAACCCTCTCATCCTTCTAAACTCCAGTGTAGACTTGATGGGCCGAATGGCCTAATTCTGCTCCTGCAACATGAACTTATGATATCTCCATGACTCTGAAAAGAACTCATCTCCAATGTTTCCAGCGAGTGCTATTTAACGGCATGTGCTGCTATTTTTACACTGAATTCTAGTGCTGAGCAGATATGTTCATCTGTGTTCTAATTTCTTGGGCATAAAAGGCCTCAATGCATTCAACTAATCAATGTCCTTTCACAAAGGAATCAAGTTGCTATTGCCTTCTGGAAAATATTTTGAAATACATTGCGTGCAATTTTAACTTGCTAAAGATTTGAAAAACAATTTGTCGCTATTATCTAGGTCTATTCAGGTCTCACATTCCATTTTCAATTGAACCCATTTATCGCTGTGACTTGCTTTTGCAAAACCATTTGCTTCGAACCATCTAAATGACAACACTTGCAGTGTGTTCAAAGTTCCCCAATCCTCTTGTTCTGCTTGGTTAGAGGAAATCGTAAAAAATATATATATTTATATACAGTATAAAGCAGAAATCGCTGGCGAATGGCAATAACAATTTGGATTCAATTGCTGCATTCGACACTGCACTGCAAAACGTCCCAAACACATGGCCACAACAAAGCAGGGGCAATGAGCCGGTTAAGAAAAGATATCAAATGGTCAAAAGACTGGTCAAAAAAATAAGCTGTCAAAGTGAAAAGAAGTGAGAGAGAGAGATATTAGACCAGAGCATTGGTGTGGCACGGTGGCGCAGCGGTAGAGTTGCTGCCTTACAGAGCTTGCAGCTCTGGAGACCCGGGTTCGATCCCGACTGCGGGCGCTGTCTGTACGGAGTTTGTACGTTCTCCCCGCAACTTGCGTGGCTTTTCTCCACGGCCTTCGGTTTCCTCGCACACTCCAAAGACGTACAGGTTTGTAGGTTAATTGGTTTGGTATAAGTCTAAGTCTAAATTGTCCCTAGCGTGTGTAGGATAGTGTCAATGTTCGGGGATCGCTGGTCGGTGCGGACTCGGTGGGTCGAAGGGCCTGTTTTTCGTGCTGTATCGTAAGATCACGAGTGAGAGGAGCAGAATTAGGCCATTCGGCCCATCAAGTCTACTCCGCCAATTCAATCATGGCTGATCTATCTCTCCATCCTAACCCCATTCTCCTGCCTTCTCCCCATAGCCTTCGACAACCGCACTAATCAAGAATCTATCCAGAGTGGTGAATCTGTGGAATTCTCTGCCACAGAAAATAGTTGAGGCCAGTTCATTGGCTATATTTATGAGGGAGTTAGATGTGGCCCTTGTGGCTAAAGGGATCAGGGGGTATGGAGAGAAGGCAGGTACAGGATACTGAGTTGGATGATCAGCCATGATCATATTGAATGGCGGTGCAGGCTCGAAGGGCCAAATGGCCTACTCCTTGACCAATTTTCTATGTTTCTATGTTTCTATCTATCTCTGCCTTAAATATACCCACTGACTTGGCCTCCACAGCCTTCTGTGGCAAAGAATTCCACACATTCACCATCCTCTGACGAAAGAGATTTCTCCTCATCTTCCTAAAAGAACGTCCTTTGATTCTGAGATCTGTGGTCTCTGTATCTGGTAATCCTGTATCTCTAAACTAAACTAAACTAAACTAAACTAAACTAAACATGGTGACTATGCCAGACTAACCTGGCCCATGTTCAGAGGATCATTCATTTCAAAGGGAAAATTCACAGGGGATGGAAGAGTGAGTGAAATAAAAATACGCACTCCATTTTATTCCATCTAATTGTTGATGTATTTTGCTTATTTTGCTTATTTTGAATTATGTTCCGGCGATTTTTAATGTTTTAATTATTTTTCAGAGAATTAATAAATTTAATTTTGTTAAAAGCTGTTTTGAAAGTGATTTTTTTTTTCCGTGGACTTTCAAAAGATTTAATTTATGTGACAGCTTTGACAGCTGGTAAATCTCCCTCCCCACCCCCCTCTGCGGGGGAGAGAGAGAGAGAGAGAGAGACAGAGAGAGGGAGAGGGGGAGAGAGAGAGAGAGAGAGAGGGGGAGATAGAGAGAGAGAGAGGGGGGGAGAGGGAGGGAGAGAGGGAGAGAGGGAGAGAGAGGGAGAGAGAGGGAGAGAAAGAAGGATAGTGAGAGGGATAGAGAGGGAGGGAGAGATAAGGAGAGATAGGGAGAGGGAGAGAGAGGGGAAGAGATGGGAGAGAGAGGGAGAGAGAGAGAGAGAGAGAGAGAGAGAGAGAGAGAGAGGGAGAGAGAGAGAGAGAGGGAGAGGGAGAGCGAGAGGGAGAGGGAGAGGGAGAGGGAGAGGGAGAGGGAGGGGGGAGGGAGGGAGAGGGAGGGAGGGGGGGGGGGGGGGGGGGAGGGGGAGGGAGAGAGGCAGAGAGAGGGAGAGAGAGGGAGGGAGAGAGGGATAGAGAGGGAGAGAGAGGGAGAGAGAGTGAGAGAGAGGGAGAGAGGGAGAGAGAGAGAGAGAGGCAGTTTGGAAGAGACCATGTCCCTTGCGTATATGGAGGGGTTGGTCCTCAAGTTCTGGTTGCATTTTAGTCTTACGATCCTAGTGTTTGGACTGAAGGCAGGGAGTGAGGAGAGCTGAGTGGGGGGTGGGACTTACCTGTCGGTTTGCTCCTGGGCCTGGCTAAGATGGCCATTCGCGGCTCCAGGCAGCGGGCGGTCGATTGTCACAACAGGTCTCCCGGGCCTACGTCCATGCTCGCGTGTCCCTGGAGAGGGAACATACATGCGGTGTCCACGTTGACTGTGGAGGCCTTCCGTCAACGCTGGTCGCCGCGGGGGGTTGAGAGTATTGTGAATAATGAATGCACTGTTGTACTATAATGATTATTTGATATCGTGTAATTTCTGATTGTGTTTTGATGTATCGCTGGAGTTTAGAAGGATGAGGGGACACCTCATTGATATGTACAAAATAGTGAAAGGCCTGGATAGAGTGGATGTGGGGAGGATGTCTCCACTAGTGGGAGAGTCAAGGACTGGAGGTCACAGTCTCAGAATTAAAGGACGTTCCTTTCGGAAAGAGATGAGGAGGAATTTCTTTAGTCAGAGGGTGGTGAATCTGTGGAATTCATTGTTGCAGAAATCTGTGGAGGCCAAGTCAGTGGATATTTTTAAGGCATAGATAGCTAGATTCTTGATTAGTGCGGGTGTCAGGGGCTATCGGGAGAAGGCAGGAGAATGGGGTTAGGAGGGAGAGATAGATCAGCCATGAATGAATGGCGGAGTAGCGTCGATGGGCCGAATGGCCTAATTCTGCTCCTATCACTTGTGAACATGAGTTCACAAGTTCAAAAGTTATAGGAGTAGAATCAGGCCATTCGGCCCATCGAGTCTACTCCGCCATTCAATCATGGCTGATCTATCTCTGCCTCCTAACCCCATTCTCCTGCCTTCCCTTGACACCCGTTCTAATCAAGAATATGTCTGTCTCTGCCTTAAAAATATCCATTCATCTCCCTCTACCCTGCCTACAGTTTGAAATGAATTGAGACTGGAACCAAGGCAATGGTCTCCAGTATTGTAGGAGTCATAGCGTCATACGGGCCCTTCTGCCGAACTTGCCCACACCGACCATCATGTCCAATCTACGCTAGTCCCACCTGCTGCACTCGTGAGTAAGGCAAGGCAGCGCCTTTACCACCTCAGGCAATTGAGTCTCCGAGGAGCCTCCAGTGTCTCCGAGGATCCTCCAGTGCTTCTATTCAGCGGCGGTGGAAAGCATCTTGTCCGGAAATATTACCATCTGGTTTGGGAATTGCTCTGCCCAGGACAAGAAGGCTCTGCAGAGAGTAGTGCGTTCGGCCGAACGCACTATGGGAACTTCACTCGCCCCCCTGCAGGAACTATACATCAGGAGGTGCAACTCCAGAGCCAATAAAATCATGAGAGACCCCTTCCACCCCTGCAACGGACTGTTCCAGCTGCTACGGTCTGGCAAACGCCTCCGTTGCCATGCTGTGAAAACAGAGAGGATGAGAAGGAGTTTCTTCCCAGAGGCCATTCGGACTGTAAACTCCTATCTCACCAGGGACTAACTTTACTGAACCACTCTACTGCTTTTTTTTTTTTTTATTCCCTTTTTCCTTCCGCCCACAATATTTAATATGTAAAAGAATATGTGATTCTGTTCCATTCTGTTTGTTTGGTTGTTTGTTTGTTTGTCTTTTTGCACAAAGTCCGCGAGCATTGCCACTTTACATTTCACTGCTCATCTCGTATGTGTATGTGACGAATAAACTTGACTTGACTTGCGTTTGGCCCCATACCCCTCTAAACCTGTCCTCTCCATATACAGTAGTTGTCTAAATGTTTCTTAAACGATATAATCGTCCCTGCCTCAACTACCTCCTCTGGCAGCTCGTTCCATACACCCACCACCCTTTGTGTGAAAAAGTAACCCCTCAGGTTCCTACTAAATCTTTTCCCGCCTCACTTTAAACCTTAGTCCTCTGCTTCTCGATTCCCCTGCTCTGGACAAGAGACTCTGTGCGTCTACCCGATCTATTCCTCTCATGATTTTGAACCCCTCTACAAGACCTCCCCTCATCCTCCTGCGCTCCAAGGAATAGAGTCCTAGCCCACTCAACCTCTCCCTGTAGCTCAGGTCCTCAAAGGTCTTTCAAGGAGACCTTATCTCATCAAATTTGGATTAACAATCTATCAATCTCATTTAAATCCTGATTATTTACAGGGTGGCAGATCGTAACTAGGCTATTTGAGACTTAGTTTTTGCTTAGGCTTTTTTTTAATGATAAATCTACTTTAATCCTCTTTAATCAAATTGCACCGGTTCACTGATTCTATGTCTATCAAGGATTGTTTTTAAATCATAATTTAAAAAATAACATTAGCCCATTATAGCATTCTACATTTAAAAAGCATTAAGTGGGTGGTGAATCAATTCATTGCCACGGATAGCTGCGGAGGCCAAGTCAGTCGATATATTTAAGGCTGAGATAGATAGACACTTGATTTGTACGGGTGTCAGGGATTATGGGGAGAAGGCATGAGAATGGGGTTAGGAGGGAGAGATAGACGATAGACAATAAACGCAGGAGGAGGCCATTCGGCCCTTCGAGCCAGCACCACCATTCAATGTGATCATGGCTGATCATCCACAATCAGTACCCCGTTCCTGCCTTCTCCCCATATCCCCTGACTCCGCTATCTTTAAGAGCCCTATCTAGCTCTCTCTTGAAAGTATCCAGAAAACCGGCCTCCACCGCCCTCTGAGGCAGAGATACATCAGCCACGATTGAATGACAGAGTAGACTTGATGGACCGAGTGGCCTAATCCTGTTCCTATCACTTATGATCTTATGAAAAACATTGTCCAGTAAGATGGATTGATAAAGAAAGATTTTGGTATGTTAGTCGGGGCATTGAGTATAAACTTACAGCCCAGTGGCATGAATATCGAAGGTAGACAAAAATGCTGGAGAAACTCAGCAGGTGCAGCAGCATCTATGGAGCAAATTAAACAGGCAACGTTTCGGGCCGAAACCCTTCTTCAGACTGATGGAGGGTGGGAGAGGGCGGACAGAAGAAAGGAAAAAGGAAAAGGAGGAGGAGCCCGAGGGCTGAGGGAGAGCTGAGAAGGGGAGGAGACAGCAAGGGCTACCGGAAATGGGAGAATTCAATGTTCATGCCGCTAGGGTGCAGACTGCCCGAGCGGAATATGAGGTGCTGCTCCTCCAATTTGCAGTGGGACTCACTCTGGCCATGGAGGAGGTCCAGGGCAGAGAGGTTAGATTCGGAATGAGAGGGGGAGTTGAAGTGCTGAGCCACCGGGAGGTCAGGTTGGTTAATGCGGACCGAGCGGAGGTGAATATTGAATTCTCTAACTTCAAGTAACCCCTGCATTCCCTCTCTCTCCATCCCTCCCCACCCAAGTTACACCAGCTTCTTGTTCTCACCCAGCAAACTGATAACAATGGCCTGTTTCCTCTATCATCGTAACTTTTTTTGCATGTCTTTACTTCATCTGGTCATATATTAGTAGGCCATGACTGACCATGGGTGATGCATCCTAGTCGGATACAAGCCTGGGCGATCGATGTCATATGGAGGACAGACAGGCTGTTGCCCAAGCAGTCGCACCTGGAACGACTGCTTGGGACCTTGAATGGAGTCGAGGGGGGAGGTGAAGGGACAGGTGTTGCATTTCTTGCGGTTGCAACGGAAAGTGCCCGGTGAGGGGTGGTACGGGAGGGAAGGGAAGAATTGACAAGGGAGTTGCGGAGGGAGCGGTCTTTGTGGAAGGCAGACATGGGGGGAGATGGAAGGCAGACATCTTGTCCCCGGGCACTCTCCGTTGCAACCGCAAGAAATGCAACACCTGTCCCTTCACCTCCCCCCTCGACTCCATTCAAGGACCCAAGCAGTCGTTCCAGGTGCGACAGAGGTTCACCTGTATCTCCTCCAACCTCATCTACTGCATCCGCTGCTCTAGATGTCAGCTGATTTACATCGGTGAGACTAAGCGGAGGTTGGGCGATCGTTTCGCCGAACACCTCCACTCAGTCTGCAAGAACCTACCTGAACTCCCGGTGGCTCAGCACTTCAAATCCCCCTCCCATTCCCAATCCGACTTCTCTGTCCTGGGTCTCCTCCATTGCCAGAGTGAGCAACACCGGAAATTGGAGGAACAGTACCTCATATTCCGCCTGGGTAGTCTGCGGCCGGCGGGCATGAACATTGAATTCTCCCAATTTTGCTAGCCCTTGCTGTCTCCTCCCCTTCCTTAACCCTCGAGCTGTCTACTCCCATCCCCCCATCCTCGGGTTCCTCCTCCTCCCCTTTTTCCTTCCTTCTCCCCCCCCCCCCCCCCCCACCCCCTATCAGTCTGAAGAAGGGTTTCGGCCCGAAACGTCACCTATTTCCTTCGCTCCATAGATGCTGCTGCACCCGCTGAGTTTCTCCAGCATTTTTGTGTACCTTCGATTTTGTAGCATCTGCAGTTCCTTCTTGAACAAAATTCTTAAGGGGTTGGACAGGCTAGATGCAGGAAGATTGTCCCCGATGTTGGGGAAGTCCAGAACAAGGGGCCACAGTTTAAGGATAAGGGGGAAGTCGTTTAGGACCGAGATGAGGGAAACATTTTTCACACAGAGAGTGGTGAATCTGTGGAATTCTCTGCCACAGAAGGCAGTTGAGGCCAGTTCATTGGCTATATTTAAGAGGGAGTTAGATGTGGCCCTTGTGGCTAAAGGGATCAGGTGGTATGGAGAGAAGGCAGGAACGGGATACTGATTGGGGATGATCAGCCATGATCATGTTGAATGGCGGTGCAGGCTCGAAGGGCCGAATGGGCTACTCCTGCACCTATTTTCTATGTTTCTATGTTTCTATAACTCCTGACAAGTCATGTCAAGTCAAGATTCAAGAGAGTTTATTGTCATGTGTCCCTGATAGGACAATGAAATTCTTGCTTTGCTTCAGCACAACAGAACATAGTAGGCATTAACTACAGAACAGATCCGTGTGTCCATATACCATTATATAAATACCCATCCTAATCAAGAATCTATCTATCTCTGCCTTAAATATATGCACAGTCGTCTGTGGCAATGAATTGATTTGAGAGCAGCTACAGAAATGGAATAAGCAAGGCTTCAAAATGTAACGTAACTAATAGTCCATGGTGGAAGTGTTTTAGGAACAGAGCAGTGAGTCATCGGAACACAGCCCCTGGGCACAAACACTTCAAGTAAACATTGGTGAGGAACTCAATTTTTGAGATGAATTCTGGCCATTGCCACTGGTCTCCAGCGAGCTGCCTGCTCTGAGACTTTAGTTTAGCAACATGTCTTAAGGGCCTGTCTCACTTACGCGACCTTGGCCTGCAAATTATGCGACCTCCTGGTCGCTTGAGGCGTACGGGCACCGTTTGGCCGCGCTGGGCCGGTCCCACTTAGAAGCGCGGAGTTGTGCGGGGCTGGTCCTGACATCACGCGGGGCTCCGAAATCTTTGCACGCCAACGGCCTGTCGGCACGCAGGCGCATTGCGGTCGTACGCAGCGTCTTGACGGCGTACGCCTAGCGCGTGGTGTTGCGTGATGACGTCACCACCCGGCGTGGCGTTGCGTGATGACGTCACCGCCCGACGCCGTGCGACGCCCAAATTCAGTCAGCCCGCCTCCTGCCCAGCTGATTGGTAAGTGTGACGTAAATGACGTCACGCGTGAACTTAACGCAAACTTCGCCTGAACTCTGCTTCCGGTTGGTCGCGCCTAACGCACGCAATCGCATGCAAGCAGGACAGGCGGTAGAGTTGCTGCCTCACAGCGCCAGAGACCCGGATTCGATCCTGACCACGGATGCTTGTCTGTACGGAGTTTGTACGTTTGCCCAGTGACCGCGTGGGTTTTCCTGCGACCTCTGGTTTCCTCCCACACTCCAAAGACGTACAGGTTTGTAGGTTAATTGGCTTGGTATAATTGCAAATTGTCCCCTGAGTGTGTGTGTTGGATAGCGTTAGTGAACGGGGATTGCTGTGTAGGTTAATTGGCTTGGTATAATTGCAAATTGTCCCCTGAGTGTGTGTGTTGGATAGCGTTAGTGAACGGGGATTGCTGGTTGGCGTGGACACGGTGGGCAGAAGGGTCTGTTCCCTCCACACTGTATCTCTGTCTCTCTAATCTCAACTAACAATAAATAGGATACAGCGTGGAAACAGGCCCTTCGGCCCACCGAGTCCGTGCCGACTGGCGATCACCCTGTACACCAACACTATCCTACACAGAAGGGGAATTTTAACAGCTTACCAAAGCCACTTAACCTACAAACCTCTACATATCTGGAGTGTGGGACGAAACCGGAGCACCCGGAGAAAACCCCCGCAGGTCACGGAGAAGAGCGTACAAACTCCACACAGACAGCGGCCGCGGCCAGGATCGAAGGCACCGAAGTCAATGGCAAAGTCAGGCAGCAAATCTACCACTGCATCACCATGCCGCCATTACATTGAACCAACCAACCTCTGGTGGAGCCTCCGCGGCAGACGCCTCCCGGTGGTGCCGTGGCCGGCGCATCGCGGGTCGACGGAGCCCACGTCCATCGGCCCCTGGGTCTGTGGAGCACGCGGCTGGTGCCCGGGTCTGCGCCACGGAGGCGCCCGGAGAGGACCCGGCGGCGATAGTGGAGAGGCCGGCGCGACGGTCAATGATGGCGCCGACCGACGGACGAGGACGGACCATGCGGAAGTGAGGTCGCCGCTGCCGGGGGAAGGGACAACGGAGGACCCAGCGTGGGGGGGGGGGGGGCAGCGTGATGGAGGGGGAAGAACTATGGGGAACCGGCGGGGGCTCTTTGTAACTTTATAAACGCCCTTTATGTGGAGACTATTTGCATACCTTTGGTAGGGAAGCTAAGAATTTCACTGTGACTTGTGACAATAAAGTATTGATCCATCCATTCATCCATTCATTGATCCATTCATTCAAACAAGACATGGCATCTTGGCTGCCATAGATGAGTTGGGATGAAGAGGCTGTTTCAGTGTTGTACAATTCTATGACCCTATGACTGTTTTCTACCCCCCCCCCCCCCCACCCCCCCCCCCAACTACAATCAGTCTGACGAAGGGTCCCCATCGACTATCCTTGCAGGGGAAAGGTCACCTAACCATGACCTCCTGAGATGGTGCCTGACCCGCTGAGTTACTCCAGCGCTTTGTGTTCCATGCAAGACCCCGGCACCTGCAGTTCCTTGTGTGTCCGTAGATGTTGCCTGACCCCGGCACGTTGCATCTATTTTTTAAATCATTTTTCACACAGAGAGTGGTGAATCTGTGGAATTCTCAACCGCAGAAGGTAGTTGAGGCCAGTTCATTGGCTATATTTAAGAGGGAGTTAGATGTGGCCCCTGCAGCTAAAGGGATCAGGGGGGTATGGAGAGAAGGCAGGTACAGGATACTGAGTTGGATGATCAGCCATGATCATATTGAATGGCGGTGCAGGCTCGAAGGGCCGAATGGCCTACTCCTGCACCTATTGTCTATGTTTCCATGTAAACCAACATCTGCGGTTCGTTCTATCTACTCTCAAAACCTATTTTCCTGCTTGGAAATTGTTAAAAATTGCCTCTTTGAAATGTTTTTATTCCCGCCCCACCCCCCTCCCCCCCCCACCCCCCTAACCCCCTCCCCTTCATTTTAGATGAGTCTGAAACTGTGGGCCCATTACAGATAAACAAGAAAGCAATGTGTGACAAATTGCTGGGAGCTAATCATTATTTAAACGAGGAGATGAGTCAGTTATTATCATCAAACTATTAAAACAAAACCTTTAATTATGGAGGCAGTAATTGTTATTTTCACATTCATCTCCTCCAGCTCATGTTGTGTGTGACTTTGGATGGAATTGGATTAAGCTGCGAAAGAGTGCAAGATGGCTTTCACTTTGATTCAGTGGCATTTAAACCAAACATAAAATACATCTGTGTTTCTCGAACCGTTTGTGGCAGCGTTGTTTGATTTTCTAACAGCTTAGCTTAGATTTGTTTGCAGACACAGTGCGGACACAGGCCCTTGGGCCCGTCGAGGCCACACCGACCACTAACACTATCCTACACACACTAGGGACAATCAAAGGGCCCGCCGAGGCCACACCGACCACTAACACTATCCTACACACACTAGGGACAATCAAAGGGCCCGCCGAGGCCACACCGACCACTAACACTATCCTACACACACTAGGGACAATCAAAGGGCCCACCGAGGCCACACCGACCACTAACACTATCCTACACACACTAGGGACAATCAAAGGGCCCGCCACACTTGGCGATTTTTTCGGCGACTGCCGGCATCATTGACTGACGTATCAGGTGACCGGAAAATATGCTGCGAAGCAAGAGAATGGAGAATAAGAGAGAAATAAATAGAGTGAACACAAGAGAGTGAGGTG